>NC_051139.1:11484661-11776228 GCF_014839805.1 Manduca sexta
TTGCTTTCTGAGCTAATTTATCAAGACTACTGGACATAAATTTAAAGAGTCAAGAAATCTTAATTTCAAAATTCTATTATTGATTTGTAAAACTTTAGAAAACGAAATATATTTTTCCTTATTCTCAGGAATAAGTTCAATATCACCTTCATCAAAATTAAGACCATGCACTATAAAATGAGCATCATAATTACTTAAATTATGAAAAATACTGGAACAAAATTAGGTGCTTTGTATTTCTTTGAGCACAATGCATGAGCAACTCCTTCATAAGCACCAGTGTGGAAATTATATGATATTGTAGTATCTCCGTTTAATTTGTTGCTACAAATATAACATGACTCACTTTGACTAATATTTATTTTATCTTCATCGTTTAATGGTAATGGAGATTTAACAAAAGTATTTTTATTACAAATATTTTCTAAATCTTTTTAATTAATTGCATAAATTTTAGTGCGCAATCCTTTCCGGTATACGATCTATATACTGAAAAATTGTCATTATAAGAACATTTGATATAATAGCCAAAACTATACATTTCGTGTTTTTGAACATTAGCAGTTGATGATTGATTTGGGTTATTAAAACAACCCTCTATTGGATTTAAGAATGCTTCAAAGTCAGCATATATTACAAATGGTACTCTTAATTTACGTTCAAAGTTATTGAATGAAATTTGGTTTGATGGGATTAATTCATTAAACCAGTTTCTTTTCTATCGTTTTCCGATGGCAAACTTGTGCACACGTTAAAACAGTCATTTTCTTGGTGACGTTTTAAATTATCTAATGATGTAAATTTTAATAAACAACCATCACAAATATGAACTGCATGTTCAGAGGTTGATAATTGTTTAGATAATAATCTCGAGAGGTTTTTGATAAAACAATAATGACCTTTGGTACCTTGAGATATGTACAATAAGTTTAAATGAGTCGTTTTTCTATGTTTCGTGAAATGTAATGGTCCTACAATTTTATTAGTTTTGTTTAATGAATCATAATGCAATCCGAAAACATTAATACTCATATTATTTAATTTCTCAAACTTATGAATGTCATTAACTTTAACAGGAAACGAGATATTATCAAAATTTAAATTGTTTTATGTATTATATAAGATGATACCCTGTTGGAGCTATGAGTAGCTGGATACAATCCTGACAATACTGCCCAACGGAAGCATTCATGATCATTATTTTGAACATTAATAACAGCTTTTTATATTTTATATCTAATGGCAAATCTATATATGAAGATCCACGTAATGGGTTAAATTTGTTAACATTTATGTCCAAGTGATTTATTTTAACTAAACTCCATCCACTACCCTTTTTTCAAAATTTGTCATTTTGTTAGTTATTTCGGTAAATATTGATGGGAAAATAATATCTTTATCATCCCCTTGACAAAAAGATAATTAGATATCTGAAAGTCAAAAGTATTACGTAGATTTTTGTTTCTTGTATAAAGTTAGCATTGAGAATAAAATTAACTTTTACAACAGAGTGTTCAAGGATAGATCGTTCTAGTAGTTTATACATAACGCTTGTAATATTTTTCAAAAATAATTCAGGTGTTTCAAACAAATGGTCTGAAATGAAATTAGATTTCACTCTGTATGTAACAAGTCTATTACCGAAAGCACTATCAATCAATTGAACATTAGAAAAATCATTATCCCTTCTGATTACATTATTTTTATGTGTATTGCTCTTTACGTGGTTGGTCAGATATTTTTAACACATGTACTTGACATTGAGGACATTCAATTTTATCATCAAATTCTGTACTTACAGTATTTTTGTTGATGATGATAATGTCGATGGGGCTACAAGGTGAAGCTTTTTCTTCCTCTTTATTTCCTCTTCACTGAGTAACGTCGACGCTGATCTCTTCCTGCTGCCATCTCCTTTCTGAATAGTTCTGAATGACAAAGAAAATAATTAATAACTTTATTAACAAACAAAAACAAAATATTGCAATTGATCTAATATCTAAATACTAACATTTTTGTTATTCACATTGTGAACAATATGCTTTCATGGGTAATACACCATCAATGACGTCTTCATTTCCGATTTTATGTCCATCACATGGAGTGTAATAGGGAGAAATATCAGGGTCTCTTAGCATTGACTCTGGTAAAACATTTTGTATATACCAAAACCTTATAAAATGATGATATTTTTGTAAAATAATATTTTTGCTAAAACCCGCAATCTCACTCTGGGATAAACTACAAATATCAAGCGAGCGGTACATTTTCGTTGTACTCCAATGTTAAAAATATAAACGGAAGAAACACGTGAAATGATTGTGAAAGACGTCCCAACCGTTATAAATACTTGGAATGTATCCCTCTTCATGGATTTTCAAAACATGTTACAACTAGTCTTAACATAATGAAAAAATATTGTACTCACGTTTCGACTTGTGTTTGTTCCATTTTATCACAGAGCTCGTAAAGTTCTTCGTCATATTGCGATGACATCAATTCCATTGATTCGATGTTTTCGACAAGTTCGACGAGTTCCATGTTGTATAAATCACAGCTCAATGCATCCATGATGGGAAATGACTTAGCGATGTGTAGTTTAAAAATTAGTTCAGACCTTATATACTACCTAAACAATTTACTTTACAACTCTCTTAAATGTTTATGAAAAAAGTATTCAATTAGTTCCAAACATGTTTTAACGGTTCCCAATTACCTTACAATCGTAAGCTTGACTTGACTTGACAAATATTAAAAGAATCATAAGTATTTACAATAATTATACTTAGCACTAGCACAAAGAGTTCAAAATGCAAATAGATGAGTAACTTAAAACACTGTTTTACAATACAATCTAAATTATTAAAATATTTAAGTCTAGCAATCGCAAAAATACAATGATAGGTTTCTTAGAACAAAGTATAATATCTAAATGAAATCAATTATTTTTTCACACGAAGAACATTTCAAAGTTATTAAGTTATAAAAAAGTTTATGCACTGGCACTACACACTGACACTTTTTCATTTGTCTGTATCTATTGTATATTTAACACAATCGTCCTTACTAGCCAACTGTTTAGTAATATTGTATATGGTGTCCTTTACGGTTTGCAGGTTCTTATCACAGTCACTTTCTGCGTAATATTTAAGTCGCACTTCAGCGTGTTTCCACTGTTCCATCGTTGCAATATTTTTTATTTTATTAACGTCGTAAATTTCAATTTTAATCAGGTGTGATGCATGTGTGCCGTCGTCGCTGTTAGATTTGATGTACGAAATGCCACCACCACTCGTCGATCGACCAACACTGGATGACTTTTTCGTATTCGTCTTTTTCTTCTTTGGTTTTCGAAAAAGTCATCGATGTTGTTAAATTCGTTCGATCTTTTATTGGCTATGATCGCCTTTTGACTTTGGCTGCGAGGGTCCCTTCTTCGTCACTAGGTTCGTCGTTTTCATCAGCGTAATAATAACTCTTGAAAGTATTTTCAGAAAACTGTAATAAAATTAATAAAAATGTTTTAGTTATCAGTTAAGTAAGTAGTATGTGATAAATACGTATAGGTATGCTAAGTATAAATGTACAAGTTAATAACAATGATAAATTAATAAGAGATCGAAGACAGCTAAAATGTATTAACCTCGTGGACAACACATATAATAAACAATTAATTAAACATCTAGTTGGTTATAACAACGTTAGGTCAAAGTATAAAAGGTACTTACATTCATTTTATAACAGTTTCACTATTTTAACACTTCACTATTACACTTAACTGGAGATCTCGCTTGGAACAGAGCACAGAGTGGAATACGATACCATGTGATTTTGAGTCGGTCTTTTATATGAGCGAGTATTGTTTCCTTACAGACAAGACTAAACATGTTTCCAACTTTCACCATAAATTTTATATTGAATAGGTATTATTCGGAAATGGGAATAATAGAGACGAGACCTATTGTTAAAAATAATAGAGAAGTAGTAAATCATTGATAAAATATAGTTACCACCCGTGGCAACAATGAGAGGATGCAAAGGTTTTTTACCTAGAATTTGGGTAATGTATTATGTATGACAAACAATTGATTGATTTATCTTTCACAAACAATGGCCATAATGTGTAAAGGGTCAGTATTGAGTAATTGTAAACGGTTATTAAGTAGAAATACGATACAAAGACCTTAGCGTTTTCAATAAAAAAGGATCGCTGATAGAAAGTAGAAAGACAAAAGCATAAGGAAACAAAGGGAACAGGTCCAAGCTTGAAAATGAGCCGTAGAGCATGAGTAAAGTTAATGCATCACTCCATTCGCGGGTGATATAAATGCAATCCGCGTACGTTGGTAATGAAATCCACGGTAAACTTCGACGTAACATGCGGGCGGTACAAGAGTAATCCGCGGACGGTATCATTGAAAGTCGCGGCCGATAACAATTATAATTCGCGGGCGGTATAATTTTAATTCGCGGGCGCTATCATTTTAATTCGCGGGCGCTATCATTTTAATTCGCGGTCGGTATTATTTTAATTCGCGGTTGATATCATTTTAATTCGCGGTCGGTATTATTTTAATTCGCGGTCGGTATTATTTTAATTCGCGGTTGATATCTATTTAATTCGCGGTTGATATCTATTTAATTCGCGGATAGTATGGTGGCCCGACCCTGGAGCAGGCCGCGGACCCGCCGTGGCTGGGGGCGCGGGGTGGCTTCGCAGGTGCTCGGGTATCGGTGAATCCCTTACTACTTATATCTCTGTATTTATTCTCAGAAAAACGGTCCCAAACCCCAACACGGGACCGCCCTCACCGTTACCCACGTCGATGACGTAAATTGTAACAACATTACCACTCGGTTACACTGTACAGGTATCAGTTTGTATCCATAGATATTTGTTTTAGGTCTGGATGATGTGAACTAAAAGATTTTGGTAGTTCCAAATACTTCCGGCTCTTTCTTAGGGCCTGTTTCATATATAAGACAGTTAATGCATTTAAAGCTGATAGGATATATTTTATATTCGCCCGGCAGGCAATCAGCGTACACAAGATGTTAAAATCCGCTATAGTGGGCCACGTAAGTGTGTCGCGGGCCGAGATCAGCCTGTGTATATCCCGTTTCAACAGGACGACATAAGTATGTCAGTTGTCGAGGGTTAATCATCTCTCGTCAGTCGACAATATATTGGACCCCACTCCACTTATCACCAGGTACAATGAGATGACTTTGCTGTGCTCGTATTTTAAAAAAATCTAACTGAATTCATATATCATGGCCAGATCTTAAAATACATCAATTAATCATGTAACCAACAATTTCATGAAATGGCTGCATTTCTGTATGTAGTTATCGGGCCAGATCAACAAATAATTATCAGCTTTTGACGATATAGAGAGCTAAACGCACGGCTATTGCATGATATGGCCAAATATTAGTGATCATATCGTAAAATAGTTACATTTTCCAACGGTAGAGGCGCTGGTAGCGGTTTGTTTATTATTGTGATAAAAAGCAAATAATAATACACAAATAAAAGATAGAATTGAAGTGATCCAACTGCAATGAGCATGTTTTGTACTTTGAAGAAAAATATATATTTCTTTATTATATAAATTTTTATTAAGCCTTTGTTATCATTTAAAACCCTACATGAATGATACGGCCAAACGTGGATCGACATATTATCACCAAATTTCGACGTTTAAACTATATGGTCAGCTTTAGTTAGCCGTTTCATGAAATGTTTGGCAATATCATGAATAGATCAATTCTAAGATCTGGCCTTGCCTGTTTTCAATATTATGAGAGATACGATTATTGACCCTCTTTACTTCTTGGGTACTCAAGGAAAATAGCATTTAAAAGTAAACTCCAATAGTTCGTCCGAGCTAATAAACAGACGTTTTTTATTGTATTTTACTTCTTAACCACCTACTTAAATAACATCTCCGACTGTAAAAACAAAAAGTGAACAAAGATTACAAATAATCTTTAAGACAAGGAAAACAAGCTTTCCCAAGTAAATAAAGCACGCCAAATTGGATTGCGGTGAAAATTGAATTATAACAGATTCGCCCTTTTTTAATTTCCGCATTTCACATGGCTCTCTCGAAGACGTCTTTGGAATCAATAAAATGATTCCGTTTACCTCGTGCAATTTTCACGATGTAAACAAAATATATAACTTAGAATTTTATGTACAATAATTTCACATATATTGTTTTTGTTGCCAAATATTATTAATGCATGTATCTCTGGACTTAGAAGACTAATAATAAGAGTTTAAATATCTTAGGAATAAATAAAAACCTAATCAATTTAATTTTATTGAATTATAATTTTCTGAAACAGATTTTATTAGTAACTAGTGATATCGCGTGTAGGTATTTGACATTTTACAGATTTTTTCTGAGGTACGTTAATGTAGGTAAGTATTTTGTTTGATAGGTACCTCACATTAATTACCATTTTGTGGAATATCATTTGATATTTATTAAGGATTATCAGTATCGATTTTAATTTTAGTTTTTATTAATTTTAGGATAATATTAATTTGAATAACCCGTGGCTCGGCGTAGATTCGAAATTGGAACATTGGCACGGTTTTCTCCCCGTTTATTACTAACTACATACTCTTTTAAGGGACAAATAAAAAATGATTTTATTACGAAATGGAAATTCAATCAATGCCTAAAATTATGTTAACATAATGAAATAATAAGCAGCCTGTTCTTAAATATAAGATAGGCGCTAACTTTCAATGTTGAACGTCCGATGAAAATTAATTTTAAAAGCGGACTGCAGTTCTTTTTGAAATGTAAGTGTAAAAAACATAATCTTGGAACTTATTAATAATTTTTAATTAAAATCGTTTGACTTAACTTCAGTAACGACTTTAAGAGATACAAACTCGGGCGAGGCTGACCCTTGATTTGATAAAATACTTTTTACAAGTTTGGTTTCGGATTAGAACAGTAGAGATGATTTTTTATTCCTATATATCTGATGAATGCTCCTTATAATAAATTAAATATATATTGTACAAAAAAATAAGAGTCCACACATAATGTATCCGTTTTCATATAAATTAAAAAACCTATTATATAGTATCAATACCATATCTAAATAATAACACAAGCATAAACAAAATTTAGATCCTTCATATAGCCTTCTACATCCTTACACAACTCAGCAGGAATTTCTAAATGAACCCGAAAAACTTCAGATGAAGTGAATAATTGAAACGACCCTTGCTGGAGAAATGTTAGGCGATTGTCTCAAACTATCCCCAACCCAACATTAATGTTACACTGTTGTCTTATACCGAATGAGGTTAAAAGATATTACATGGGTGAGATAAGCGAACACTCAGTAAATGGAAAAGTAACGGGTCAGTACACCCGTGATCTTTTTCACGTTTCCTGACGTGATAAATGGGCAAGAACGCAACGAAGTCTACGAACGCCTAGATCCTGAGCGAGTGCCAATGATGCGAGAAATTGCTCTTATTTCTCTCTCTTTAGAGGTGTCCTTAATGGAATTGGTGGGTCGTATTGGTTTTAAAATCGAGTATTCAATTGATAACAATGTGCGAACTACTTGGATCAGCACGTGTAATGGGAGAGGTCATTAAACAAATCTGTTTTCATTTAAAAAGCAGAGCGTGCAATAAACCATCTTAAGTTTATATTTTAACGCGATTTAATTACAAATAAAAATTGTTTTTTTTTCGTTTCAACAGCAAATAAATTTGAACTATTTTTATACATAGAGAAAAACCGTTTCCCAACTTGCTGTAAAAAAATATGTCCAACGTAAGCATTTAAACTGCTTCTTGTTTTCGTCCCTATTTTTCTCTCCTTCGCGGTATGAAAGTTACTGAACTTTAACATCTCTAATCATTTATTTATACGAAGAATGTATGAACAGACGAAATCTGAGAATTAAAGTATAATATTATATTCGTGATTAATGTAACATGAGTTTCAGTAATATAGAGTGCATTTATGAGATTAGTTTCTGGTGAAATTAAATTTATAAGACAGAAGTACTTATAAGCCCCTTGAATTATTATTCTATACATAAAGTTGATGAGTTAGTTTTTAATAAAACAAACGAGGAACAACAACAACAGAAATGATTTCAGTTTTTTTTAAAAATGCTTAGGTATAGTGCTTTTAGGAATATTGTATCGCATTGCAGCTTGTCTTACACTCAGTTCTTTTGACATAATCTTATCAATAGCAGTTTGTAAGCTCTGTGGCTCCCAGGATCCTTTCTTTTTCTTCTCTTCCATTTTAATTATCTTCTTTCTTCTATACTCTAAAACAAAATTAAATAATTAGAATAAAATACGTCATTTCTTACAAGAAATATCGATATGTTTACTGTCCGGCACTAAGGGACGACTTAGTGTCCGGTGCTTTTTCGTTCATTAGGTGGTACCTACTAAAATTGTTTAAAAGATCTAATAATATTCTACCATTTTACGGATAACAATCGAGTACTGCTTTTATCTTTGAATACCACTCAAATGTAAATGCATAAATATACTAGAATTACTTACATTGATATTTAGGTGACGCCGTGATTTCGCGCCTAAAACAGCAAACGGTTACTCCAGCCGCGGCCGTGTGCGTCACTGGCGAGGCGCGGCGCGTGATCCTGTACCTGTGTGCCCCCCGCGCCCCTTTCACTTGTATTTTGAATCGAACTGCTTTATACTCGCTTGAATAGTACGAGTGTCCGGCGCTAGGTGCCGTCCGGCGTTACGGGACTTCCCCCTATATTTTTTTTAATAATTTTATAGTTTTTCTAGCTTAGTTTATAGACATGCTTCAATGGAGAGCGCTCGTATATTTCCTAGGTTAGCTTTACTTTCTTATATTGTTTTAGTAGATAAACCCTTCTCCAACACATTCAGAGAAATGGTAAATTAATACAGTGGCAAAATTTTTAAGCAGACTTAAAAATTTAATACAACGCCATCTGTAGATACGTACTAGAGTTTCTACATCAGTCCACCTTTGCGTCGCTAAAACTATCCTGGCTTTACAGTTTAACGTATTAGTACACAAACTAATCAACAGATGGCGTAAAACAATAAAAAGAAATTACAATAAAGAAAAAAAAATATATTAAAATTTTATTTGGTAAACAGAAGCCAGTAAAATTACCAGGTAATAAGTATTATTATATTTGCAACATACAGGTGCTGGCTAGTGGCTGGGCCCCAAATGAATCGTTTTATTTTAGACAAGACAGGGGGAAGCAAAGAGAATTATAATATATATGGACAGGGGGAAGGACCGGAAGGAAGTTTAAGCTCCTTCTTTTTTTTTTATTCCACAGATTACAAACTAAAAGTACATCTCGAGTCTTTGAGTAAGAAGCTTTACGCAGAGCCATGGAAGTATTTGTATGTAACTCCTTCGGGTGCGTAGGTATGTAGGTAGTAGGTACTAATTAAGTATCAAGAGGCCTACTAGGTATTTACCATTAAGTCACCTAGGTCACGACAACGAAATTCATATAGAAAAACTAGTTGACTGACTGAAACACTAAATCCATAGATACATGTTGGTCAAACTTGCTGGAGACGAGCTTCCTCTACTACTGAGTCGATTTAGCGATACTTCACCACTGGTTTAGAGCAATTTGGCAAACTTCACCTACCCTCAAAATTCTTATATCATCTCAAGTATGCAGGTTTCCTTACGATGTTTTCCTTTACCGTTAAACAAGCGTTAATTTATAAAGAATAAACACATAACCTTAGAAAAGTCACGAGGTGCGTGCACTTGGGTTTGAACCTGCGGACTGCGTATCGGCATTTATTTCAATCCATACTAGGCTACCGCCGCTTTATTTTTACCAAATTAAAAAAAAATCAAACGCTTACATTCAATGATAATACAGTATAGTTAAGAACTTTCGCTTGGTATTATAATACAACTGACATAAAGAAATGAACACCGTTCTATTGTATTATAAGTAAACAACTAATGGAATAATTAAAAAATAATCACACTTTGTATGGATACGACTACATATTTTATTACAAGTACTGTAAACTCGCATGCAATTTACTGTAGTATTATAGATATAATTAAACTAAGGTTATATGCCAGTTCAATGTAAAACGTTGGTATCGATTAAACATCGCCTTGAAAACAAGTTCAATGTCAGTCAAAAGAATAAACTTGTTACATAAGTTTCAGAGTTGGATATAAGTATTCAACCAGAGTATAGGCCTCTTTAAGGAAAATATAAAACAAATACTCTGTGTCTCTTGCAGCTTTATCATTTTAAATTGCTATAAATTAAATAGCATAAAATATTCGTATATTCGAATATTGCGCGTAAGTTTAATGGATGCACAAATCTAAAATTGCTATGCTGAATATTGTAACTTAGTGAATCATGTTATTTGTACATTGTTTCTATGCCAAAGAAATAAAAATAAAACAAGTTATCTTCTTAGTTTCTTACCTGATCAGGGTACTGAAAATACGTTTCCGTTATAAATACTGCAATTTTTTCTAAGCGTTCCAACGAGACGACGAGCATACCGCTGGCCTGATGGTAAGCAATATGACCGCCTAATAACAGTAGCAGTAGATATTTTTCTTTCCTCGATCTATTGCTCAGAAATGAACATTCCAAATTTAATTTTGCGTAAATGTTTTCTAATTGTCATGTCTCTTTACGATATTGGCCATGAAGACTATTAAAATAGATTGGAAAGGATCTTTTTAGGTATGTCTTTATTTAGAAAACCAATCTATTGTACACAGTGATAAGCAATAAGTCGTAATTTAGTGCACTTCGAGAAAAACATGTTTTCCAAAGTGAGACAACATTGAATTCTTCATTAGGTACATTTTATTAACCAAATAAAAACGTTATTAAGGAGACGATATATTTATGCTTACAATTTTCAATTCGTTGTTCATAGACTGGCAAATGAAAAAATACTTTTTCCTTAAAAAGGCTTCGTAAGCATTATCATGAAATAAAAAAATATTAATTTAAGTCTGTTCGAATGGTTTAAAATATTCTAAAGGCGACACTTGATTGTACTTAGAAATGCATAAATAAAAATACACCTAGTTATATGACGTCATAACCGCTAACAGCATTAACCTAAACCAAAACTACAAACTATTGAAGGTTTTCAAAGTTGTACTCTAAATGAATTGCTCTAAACTTTTTTTTTTCTCTTCTCACTTTATCATGTACTGTAGTCTTTACCCTAAACTGATTGAAAAGAGCAACACCAGAGTTTCTTGCCCGTTCTTCTCTGGTGAAAACTGCTTTCCGAACTAGTGGTAGAGTTAATATTGACGGAATCTAAATAATGTATAACATTTTACAGATTAAAATAAACCATTTCATTTCATTTCAAAGCGACTCTTACTAGTACTTAGAAATGCATAAAGCAAAAAAATCTATCTATATGACGTCATAAACCTATAGCTGCTTACACTAACCTCAACCAAAACTGCAAGCAAATTGAAAAATTATAGCCATACTAGAAGCACACGTGCGCTAACCCCAACGCTATTCGTACTGGCACTTGTTTTTGCACAGATAAAGAGGGCCGGATACTGTCACGTCCTCATTAGCCGGCGCATCGGGTTACCGCGAGGTTTCGCTGGGTAAGCTTACCGGTCAGCTATTGTGACTAAATTTTAATAATATATTTTTTAATAGGTAATAGTGTATGTTTTTGCTAAAGAAATATGGTGATGCTTATCACCACTCAATTCTTTGTAAAAGTCAAGAGTTTAAAAAAAAAATAAACCTGGCAACATATTACTTTTTTCTTGCAACTGAAATGAAATTAAATGTTGGGTTATTTTTCAAAGGGTACCAAAAGCAATAAACGTTTAGAATCAGTTATATAGAACATTAGCGAACAAAACACAACGTTTTAAAATATTTTTGACCCTGTATACTCGTAAACACTTAACGATTTTTGTTTCCAAACGGACTTGGTTACATCAAAGATGATAATATACTTTGTAAGACTAATAATATTAAAAACAGTTTTTTTTTTTTTTTTATTCTTTATTTAATTTAGGGACTTTTATATGTAAACATACATGTCAGTCCCATCATACCTTATGCAATAATACTATCTATGATTAAAAGTAAGTAATTTCAACAAACCACAATATTAAAAATGCAACATTATAAACTTAAACAGTAAATAAGCCGATTCTGATATTGGTGTCGACAAAATGTGATGAAACATACCTATATCTTTTTTGTTCACTAGCAATTTATCTATCAAATCCTTTCTATCACTTTCATACCGTACACACTCTTTTAATAAATGTTCTACGTCTTCTATGGTACCACAAGATTCACAATTTGGGGAATTTGACTTCTTTATGAGGTAGTTGAAACTATTGAGTGGAAGGTGACCAGATCATACTCTCAGTGCTATCACTAAAAGTTTCCTATGTAATTTACTATTATAAAACCAAGGTATTCGAGGAGGCTCTCAAACTATAGATTTATACCATATTCCTTTAAGTTTAGATCTACTATCAAAATGTTCCTTCCAAAGCAAATGACATCTATTTTTATATTTAGGAAACAAATCTGTGTAATTTGGCTCAATGGTTAATTCCATTCCCTCAAAAATTCCCTGCTTAGCCCTGCAATCAGCCTTCTCATTGCCCCTGAGACCAATATGTGATGGAATCCACTGTAACTTCAACTCTATTCCGGCAGCAAGAATATCAAAAATTTTGGAAAGAATTACATAAGCTATCGATGTACCTCTGCATTCAGAGGCACATCGAGCTATATGCAATAAGGCGCTTTTACTATCAGAGCAAATGACTACCTTTCTGCTCTTCCTAATTATGATATAAGATAGGGCTTCCGATATCGCAATAAGTTCTAAGTACATAATGGAAACGCAACCTATGATCTTAAAAATACCTTGCCTGTTACTTCCTGCTAGAGCTGACGAATCATAATACGCCGCACCTTGACCATGATCGCTCTTAGACCCATCCGTATAAATAACATGCCAGTCATGATATTTCTCCGATAACTCTATTATAATGTCAAATTTTAAGCAATTATACTCATAAGTTTTTTTGGGTCTTTGCATAGAATCTAAATACGGCACAATAACTTTTTTGATATCAAAAAACAGTTACTTGTGAAATAAAACGCGTTTTTACACAAATTTAGACAAATTGTAGCACGAATTTAGATGTTGATCAACAATAAGTATATTATGTTTGACTTCAATAATAGGTTTATATTTTTTTTTGCTATAATATGATTCCATCTTCAGTATTGTACATTTAAAACATTGTAAAAAAAAAAAAAATTGTTTGCTCGTCATTAATAAAATTTAGACATTTCATGAAAAATATACATCTTATTTAAATTAAAGTCTTCAAAATTTCTAACTTCCCGCATCCGTTTTATCATAAAACAAAAAAGGTATCCCAATAAATTATTTGCATACGATATTTTTTCTTTGGTAAACGCATACTTTTAGTAGCTTCCTGTCTTGCGAACAGGATGCATCCATTAAAGCATCTTATAAATAATGCAAAAGTTTCACGCGAGTTCCAAAATTGTAGGATATCGAAAAACATATAATTATTATTTACATATATTTTAATGTCAATTTTATCACAGCCTGTATGTAACATTTTCGGAATACCAGAAAGTGTTTCAACCTACAATTGTTCTGCTGTGTTCTTAAACACTAACAACAATTTGACACAGCCCTAATGTCTACTAAATTAATTAAAAAGCTTTGGTATTTTGTTTCTAAAAGAATCTCAACTTTGAAGTGACGTTCCTAAAAGTTATAATTAAGTTTTCTTATTTTGACACTTTCTATAAATATTTAGCGCGATCACATCACAAACCTTTGTGATAGACGTAACGTGACTTATCAGCTATCAAAGTCGTCTCTAATGAAGACTTTGACTAATCAGATCTTTTAATCAATATCTGGCTCAAAGTAAATACGATCTTGACGTCTTAAGTATACTTTGAGGATGATAAAATATTATTGGAGGCGGTTTACGGATCTTGGCATGATTCATTTGTAAGATCTCCTGCCTTGATTGTGTTATAGATGTTTTCTTCTTGATTGAAACTGTATTGATAATGGGTATCATGCGGTTTATTAATATTATAAATCTTGTAAATAGGGTAACAACTCTTGTTACTAACTGACCTAGCCAAGACTACGAAAATAATGTTCTGTTTTTCGTCAAACTGTTTTGCATAATGATTTTGGATAACGTCGGGAGAAAATTAAAATACAAAATCCGAAAAATCTTAATGCTCTCTTTGCTTTGGCTTTTAGCTATTTCTTCGTACATAAATATTAATAAATACATCTGGGTTGTTTGAACAATTAAGGCTTTTAAATTACTATAGCATGTCGTGGAACAATGATTTGAGTATTGGACTAAAACATTCCATAAATTACTTTTAAAATTGAATATCGTTTTAAAATTGACACGAAAACCGTGAGATGAACAATTTAACCGAGCATAAAATATTATAATGCGTCATTAAAACAAAACCCGGTCAAGTGCGAATAGACCTCGCACCCTAAGAGTTCCAGATTACCCATTTATTTGCTTTAATTTTTATTTTGCAAGCATTCGCGGATTAAAGGCAGTTCCTCCTCCAAGGATTTTGTTAACAAGTTTTTTCTTGCAAAATCCCTATCGTATCTTATTTTCAAGATTGTAGGGCCTTAGAAACTACTTGAAAAGACGTTGTGATTTGGATGTTACGTATTTGAAAATAATTTTAACTAAGTTATTATAACTATAGACTTTCCAGCGCCATGTATTTTTATTGTTTCGCTAATTAAGTTACGGAACCCTACAATACCTTCGCGATGGAATTCAGATGATGACATTTCGAAATAATTTGAAAGGCGGTCTTACTAACCTAAAAACATTTTAACTTTTTCATAGAAATGTGCGATAAAAGGTCAAGCTATTTAAAATACTTTGAAATAATTGACACATGTCAATTAACACTGGTTTTGTTTATATGATTATTATATCTTATAAGTATTGTTTAATCATACATTTGAATATCTATGGCTTCCTAATATTTAATGAACTTAAGTATTACTTGAAGTATAAATGTTGTCCGACAGTTAGTAGTTGGGCTTAGACATTGAGTAATCGAAAGGTCAAATTGATTTATCAATTATTTAGAACATTTATTTATTAAATAAGTATATTCTTTCACCTAATGCGATTATATTAACTTTGCCATAAAGCCAAAACAAATACAGATGTATATAGGTATTTAAAATATTATATTCGTCATTGACGTCAACATCACCAACAAAAACCCTTATTAGGAATATAAATACAAAACGAAAATTATTATTTATCTTTTAAGGAAAATGTCTGTTTATCAAAATGGCCACAATGATGCGTTGTAAAACTCTATCAATAAAAAATAAAAATAAAACCAGTGCTAATTTTAATTACGGTTTTTCTAATAGATGTTAGGAAAGTAGATCACAAATCTGCAGACACAACTGTCTCATATCCATTATCTATAAAAAATAAATAAGTGATTTAGCCCTTGTAGTGACCCTGCGAACTGCATCCATACTTCCACAGTTCGTGTCGCTGGCTGCCTTGATCAAGGCTGTCTTGCCAACCGCATACCACGGATCGAGATTATTATCGCCATCTCTCTCTCGCGCCGCCTTTGTGCTAAATATTTGGGATGGAATTCAAGATCATCTGAAAGAGAACGCTAGCTACATATGTACTTATATCGAAAATGTATCGTAAAATTGCAAATGGAATTTCAAAAATATTTACGCAATAACATCGCCTAAGAAGCTGCGAAATTGTGGCTGTGTTTTGTATGTATCCGTTCTATGTATGAGCTGCCTATATTTACTTACTGCGTAATTCTAAGCAATTGCGTCATTTTAAACGATGTCACGATCATGAGTCTTGACGTACTGTTAAATGTAAGTACTAGTTATTTATTTACCGATTCATTTGCCTGCTCTTGTATACAAATAAATCTTGTTAATAATTACCTTATACCTATCAACTACCTTCTTTGTGGAACAAAATTGGTACGAAGATACTGCTTACCGATCTTCGTCGTTCTTATAAATCCTATAGCGACCCGCCCCGGCTTCGCACGGGTGCAATGCTGATACTAAATACACTACAAAAAAAACTGTGAACGTTGTATATAAAACATAGCGGCCCGCTCTGGCTTCGCACGGGTGTAACATAACAAAATAACAGTATTTCTCCACTATTTAATGGATGTTATTATACATATAAACCTTCCTCTTGAATCACTCTATCTATTAAAAAAAAACCGCATCAAAATCCGTTGCGTAGTTTTAAAGATTTAAGCATACAAATGGACATAGGGAAAGAGAAAGCGACTTTGTTTTATACTATGTAGTGATAATAACATTAAGATGAAAATAAATATAAATTATCAACTTTTAGACCGTGCCGCGTAGTCGGCGTTGAATTAGGTTTCTGATAAATATTTCAAACAAGTATGTCCTTCCTAGCATTCAAACCTACTCCATGCCCCATCAGAGATTTATCTATTAGATCTTAATAAAGCTACTTTTGCATTAATATAATTCATGTATGAGACATATTAACAAGAATGCCGCGTGAGTATGCAAATTGCAGACACCTAACTGTTGCGACGTAGAAATTAAAATATTCCACACCTGAGCATCACGTGTGACGTCACCGATTTCGGTTAAACTACGCACATGGCATTTCGAGGTAACGGACTGTTCTGACGTGAAACCCCAACGTGACAAAGTATGCGTGACACCGTCCACTGAGTATCACACCGCTCCCGTCAGATAGCACGCAAATGGACAATTCTGAACCTGTGCTTTCATAATTATTACCCTCATATACATGCAAATGCTCAACGGATTATGGTTATGTAACAGCGTTGGTCCCAACGCAATGAGTTTTATGTACAGGCGCGGTTCATTAAACTGGCTTAAACGGGACGGGATTCAACTTAAAGCTTATGTCCTTACATTAAAATACCAGTTGAACATTAACCTAAACAACATATCAACGCTTAAAAAGTTATACGATGGTTATATTTATGTTAAATTCGTAATTCAAATTGGAAAATTTCATGCCAATTAGCACTAAAATAAAGATTCCTACTAATTCGTCTGAATCTGACCATTAATTTTTTACTATAAAAAGATACAGTAAAAACAAATTAAAAAACAACCACTAACTTACGGACAAAGCTAACAAAAAGTGGGAAAACGACTGACACAAAAAACCCGAGGTTATTACAAAATATAAGAAGACAAAAACTGCGTTTTTAATAACTTCTAAAATGTACGTTCAACTAAAATTTTAATAAGTATTTAATTCGATAACTGTAAGTCGTAATTTCGTAAAGTTTACGCGCGTAAGTTGGGACGTTATGTAAGCAACCACCCGCGTAATGACCGGTAAATGGCTGGTTATCGGCAAACACGCTCCGCTGAAACTCAAAAACAATGTTTTACGTTGTGTCCATGCATAACGGCCACCCGAAATCCTGTTACTTGGGTCTACAACGCAGCCGATTAAAGATACTTAGTATAATGAACATAAAACACGTACCTTTTGACTTTTGAAATTGATCGGATTCCATTTAGGCCACAGGGGAGGTCAAAACACGCCCAAAAAATTAAATGCTTTGGTTTTACAACTTCAAAATGGGCAAAATTTGTATTTTAATATTGCACGTATTTAGGCCAACATTTGATCGTAATTATCAATAAATTATTTTTGTACCCATAATTTATTTAATGGTTCTTGTTTATATTATTTAAAAAAATGTGTTAACTGAATTCACTGGATTTAAGAAATGCTTGGCGACATTTTATTTCTTTAAAAGTAATATACATTATAAAGAAATTTAAAAACAGATTTTTAAATATATTTAAAATCTAAAAAAAATACGAAGAACACAAAAGTACATAAGTATATTTCTTACAAACTATAACTATAACATAATTACGTACGTTTATATTTAGTTTTTACTAAATCCGAAATTATTCCGACCAAACTATTGCCGTACATAACGGCTGGCAGGCGTGAAAACGTCTTGGTGGACGTTTTAGCGTAACAGTCTGAAGTGGCATGAATATCCCAACGAGCCGGATATCCATTTGCAGTCTAGGCAGTACAAATCCAGACCGCATAAGATTTAGATTTTCCTAAGACTTATACAGTCATATCACAGTATCTATAGTTTTACTTAATTAATCTTCAATGTAATTAATATAAGGCTATGAAACTATTGAATATTGCATATCAGTACCTGTATTTAAAAGAAGATTTATAATATTCCCATGTAATTAAAAATAATTGAATCACTAATGAATATTACCTACATGCTAATCACTATTTTTATCTGTTTTCTTCGATCAATCAACCTACAACCAGTTGTAATTACCTTCTAAGTATCATGATGTCATCATAATAAGTTAATAAGCTTTCGTGTTCCATCGCTCATAAGGTACTAAATCGAAAAACTAAGAATATCCTTACATATTCATCATCATTGCCATTGCAGGGTAAAGACCTCCCTACCGGTCTTCTATTTATGTCCATCTAAACCTTTCTTCTGTCAATCTTTTCTATACCTCCATATCGAACTAATATTACCACAATTTCTGGATCTGCCGGAAATTATTTTATAAAAATTTATCCATACGACTTAAAAACTAAAAAATTTTGGTCACAGCTCCAAATTTGAACAGAGTAAGGGGTGCATGTTTTAAATTTCCCGAAGCCACATAAAGGCGGTAGTCGACACATGAACGTTGCGGGAACAATATTGACTCAAGTGCGGGGTTTCTGTCTTCGCTTGCCGCCTGCTAGTATTTGTTTACAGCGCAGTGGCTTTAAAGCTTTGGCTCTGTACTGTCACATTGACATAGGTGTTTCATGTTGTACAGCCAACCACAAAAGTAACTGCACAGATTCAAAACTTCAAATCACCTATACACGTTAAGTTCTCCTTTTTTTGTGTAAAGTAAATCCTTTTTATTTTATTTTTGTAAACAAACAAGAGATTTTTGGAAAGAACACGGATGGTATAGGCGGTTTGAAGTTTTGAATTTGTTCAGCTATTTATCGCACTCTTAATAAAATAATGACCTATTTTAAAATTGTTAATTTGTGGTAGTCGTCGGAAAAGTATTTTTTGTTTGCTACCTTTTTTTGAGGTTGCTATAAAATTAAGCTTATTAATGATAGGTAAAAAATGAAACCTATGGCATGAAAAAAAAGGGAAAAAACTAAAAGGTAACAAACAAAAATTGGTTGTTAGACGATTCCCACAAATTGGCAATTTTGGAATGGGTCATTATTTTATTAAGAGACCTTTATATGAGTGACTGTACGTACACAAGCTAAGTCCTTAGAAAGAACAAAAATTATTGACAATTCCCGATGATAAAACATAATTAACACAATGCCCCTGACGTTGAAACGCAATTCACAGCGATGGGAAACTTTTCTCTTAAACAAAAAGCTAATGAAATTACGAATACGTCAGTCGTATCAATTTTACACACAATGGAGTAACTCCGATCTAATTATCAGTGGGAGGCCTTTGTTCTTACATCATCGGCTATACAGACTTGAGAGACCACATAAGATTTCGTAACAGCTGCTGCGATACATCACTTTCTCTTGGCTATCGGGCGTTAGCTTTTATTTGGGTCGTCGGCTTCACTCGTGTTATGTATTCCGATAGCATACGATTATTGCAAACCAGTCCAAAGGTCGTATTTGTAAATAATTGTTACGTCATAGTGCCCAAATGTCTGGTAATGAATTTGAAATAGATTATTGCAAAGTAATGGTAGTCGATATTTGATAATTAAATATGTGTCAATGAAGAATGCTACGTTGCTATCCATTAGAGTTATTTTGATACTATACTAGTCCTTAAACTATTTTTTACTACATGGGTAATCCTGTTACTTAAAAAAAATATTTTATCACCTAGGCGAACAATGTTGCACTTATGATCAAAACAAGTAACAAGAATAATTATTATTATTAATTTACATTTAAATCAATGATATAACTAAGGACTTTTTAATTTAGGAATAATATTAATAAAAAAGCACAAGGTAAACCAAAGCAGCCAATTCGCGCTTTGAGGGAAAATAAAAAGATAACGAGTCGTAATTCTCATCGGAAAGGACGATTTATGAGCCCTAGCCTAGCTCACCTACCAACCTATCACTAGCTACCTAAGTGCAGACTACCCGAGGAAGAAAGGCAGACAACATTTCGGGCTGACTTTTTTGTCACCAATTGTCTTTTTTTTTAAATCTTATGTATTCCATTATATTTTCAACTTGATGTAATATTATTTAACTAGCGACCCACCCCGGCTTCGCACGGGTGCAATATTTCTCTACTATTTAATGGATGTTATAATACATATAAACCTTCCTCTTGAATCACTCTATCTATTAAAAAAACCGCATCAAAATCCGTTGCGTAGTTTTAAAGATTTAAGCATACATAGATAGGGACAGAAAAGGCGACTTTGTTTTATACTATGTAGTGATTTGAGCATTGACTAATGCGGATTTAATAAAACACACAGCTGTTTTTAAACATTATAAAGAATATATATTTTAGGGGCCCAATTGTGTCCTGAAGTGGAACTCTGACAACGGCTCAGGCTCAAGTATTTCGATACAAACTCCATTATAGACGCCATCTACTTGAGATTAATCTCATTTTCTCGAGAACGATTTTGCACGTGTACGATTAAAATAATGTTGTTAATAATATTATCAATTATAGTTAGCCTAGTTACAATCAAGAATTAAGTAACTTTTTGTCCTGTCATTACTTAACTAGAGTATTAGAAATATGGATATAATATTACACAAAGTTCTATTTTTTTAATTAATTTCTTTATGCTAAATTCCATTTATATTAAGGATTTAAATTTTATATATCCAGTACCTGCACCGGTGCATCTGCTTGCTTTCTCTACTATATATGTACATATATGCATTCTACGCTAGCAAGGACACTTTATAAGTAAAATATCAGACAATGGCCTTAGTGGCGCATTTTAATTGGCAAAGCATATTTCTGTCTTGCTGCACACAACTTTATGCTGTTTGTTGACTAAATTACAAATGTTAATATGATCCACTTTGAAAGTGCACGTATAAAAAAATCTCGCATCAAATGTTCTCATGCAATTAGTATAACCAAACAAAAATAGAAAAACTTCACACGGTTATAAATGGAAGTTATTAACTAAGGCATTCTTGTATACGGGACATCTTTACTGGCTATAATGCATGCATTCTATATGCGTATATTAAAGTGCATTTGCTTGATGTATCTTTTTATTTATACAAATTATTTATTCAATTAATATAAGGCTTAAAATGACACTCAAAAATCATTACTTAAAAAAATACAGTCCCTCTTTCCTTATATGCGTTAAGTAAATAAAAAAACCTTTAAATACGTTTACTAACGTTAATAACTCAAATCAATTTAGATTCCTTTATGATTACTGTACTTAGGTACTATTTAATAACGAGTATTAAATTGATTTTCGAAACGCTTGGTATATACCAAAACTCCTTCGAGTCAAATATCCTCCTTCGAGTGAGTTCATCAGGAATCGAATAACTCTGTACTCTATTTCCGTTCCTAACAGTATGTGTAGATAGAGGATTCCTAAATTGGTAGACGTCGGTAGACGCCTCTCAATCAAACATTCTATAGTGAATTGAGACAGATATTGAATCAATGTTTATGTTGACAATAGTTTAAAAACAAAATTGTATAATTATAAAATGTCGGTAGATATTGTAACTGACTTTTCGGATGATCAACACCTTAGTCTGACCTGTGACCACGAAGGCTATATAGTCTTCGAAATGTCAGGAGAAATTTATAATATTAAAACTACGATGAAATCCGCAAAATAGTTTTATTTCAATGTCTAACATTCGCGTAAATATAAGAAATCATTCGACAATAGTTGTCGATAATTTTGTACTAGAAATTATAACAGCTTCAGAGGAGTGTTTTCCAAAATTCATTAGTACATCACAATAGTTACAAAGTTTATAACCTTACGAATACCCTTTAAATTTATAAATACCTCTGAAATTTATGTCAATAATATCAATCATTCCATTTTATGTTATAGTCTGAATACATTATAACTTCAACCTTACATGTCCATATTTTTTGTCATTGAGGTATTTATAGTATATACAAGACGTATGATGCATACATTTTGAAGAGGACCTACAAAAAAATGACATGAGGCATAGAGAAATTTAAGCAATACTATTAGATACTACAAATAATATTACTTATATATAGGATTAATAACTTTTTAGACTATTTAATAATGCCATTGCTTTATTCGCCGCTCCAAGTCACAGACGATTTTAGACTTACTAAAATACCATGACTTTCCTAATATGGTTTTGGCAAAATCATGGTCTCTCGACGATGGAGCCACAATCTAAAAATTGAATTTATAGGTTTTTTAAGCTATATTTGATGGTACCAGGAAAATGAAATAGATTCCAGTTGATAATATTAAATGTAGTTCGCTTTGAACGACATAGTCAAAGATTTTAATCGGATATGAAGATGCTGCGGTGGGTGTGCAGCCTACACGATTAGATAAAAGTTATGAAATAAACGTAATATTGTAAGCTGTATACAAATATTGATCCGATATAGATCAATTCTGATCGTTGCCTTTCTGACATAGGGAAGCTCGCTTTTCACATTTCTGTGGAGATACAATATTGACCATTATAATACATTAGTTATTTTTGTCGAATAAATAGCAATCATAAATAAATTAATTTAAATAAAACAAAACATTTCAAATTACAATCCATTAGTCAGTACGATTAAGATAATTGCTTAGGCTTGCTACTTGGCAGTTTATTTCTTACCGAGACTTGCAACTTGACTATAAATATTTGTTTCGTACGGTTTATTTTTTTATTAATTTACGTTAGCAAAGTTATTGTTAAGGATACCATACTATTAAAGTGGTGTTTATGTCACCTCATCACAATAACTAGCAATTGAATTGCCTATTGTCCTCTAAGATGCGGAAGACCATAACAGAAGCAATCCTTTACCTTGACTGGATATCCTTATAATAAAAACAACAATCTGCAGTGATTTATTGCATTTTATATTTAAGTTTTTTATAGTATTAATTAATTATATTACATAACTTCACGACATTCCTACAAGTTGTGGGCGTTGAGTAACCGAACTAGTTAAACAACCGACTAAGTGTAAAGCGTGGTGTCGACTAGACTAAAATCAAAGCGCGCCGAATGGAATCGTATTTATTTTATATGCGCGATGATTTGGCTGGATGCGCGTGGTAAGATTCTAATGGACGCAGTTCATAGGATACGAACAGCAGTCGAATTAACGCGACTCAATTCGCTTTGACTCCACAAGCCTAGTCGACGGTAACCATAATAAACATGTCGGCTCCGATATACGACGGTTGATAGTTGAATTCATAGGACGTAGATGGTGATTGAAGTCGTCGCAACGAGTCTCGAACGCGTAAACGAGGTAGCGTAATGAGGTTGATTCGATTGTCGCCATAACTCAACAGACATAAACAATTTTGAACTGTAATGTGTTTATAAGGGAGGTGATTTTCGAGTGTGGGTAATTTTAATATTTTGATATTTCTACAAAATATTATGCGTAAGATTCATATTACGTAAAAATTTATTCCTTAATGAATTTCGAAGCTATTAATGTTAATATAGCAGCGTAAATCCAAGCTACTGCTCGTAAAACGGTTTTTCTGTCGTCGAGGATGACAGCCCGTCTTCCAAAAAGAAGTTGACAGTTTCACTAGTCGACAAATTCAATCTTTCAGTCGAGTAGACGCGACGGACGACAGGACGCTCTAGTTTTGTCAACAAGAAATTCGTTTATAACCCTTCACGTACCCCGACATTTAATATAAGATTTGATGAATTTATAGTGATTAGTTGATCCTTTTGTTATTACTTCTCAATTATTCGCAATAAATGTTATCAAAAAGAGAAGCTGAAAATTGTGTTAATTGGTCGATGTTCTTAAATTGTTTGATGAGGTTTTTTTTTCGAAATGAATTCAAAATCCTCTTTATACGTTTGTGGATGAGATCACCTGATAATAATATGTACCGTAGGTTCTCAGCATGGCGCGATGACGCCTTCTTGTACGCGTTTAGAACTTCTGGCAGTTGAGGCGTTAAGTATTGTAATATTTTTTATAATGTGTGCGAAAAGTTGTGAGATAAAAAAAAAATCTCAAAGTGCACGGTGCGCAATGAAGATCTTGGGCCACTGGCCAACTCTGACTAAACGAAACGCATATTGTTACTACGTCGTGTGTCGTGCAAGTTGTTTTTGTGAACTATAGCCGCACTCTAGCTAAGCCAGCTGTAGTCACAACTGACTTCTTGTTCTTTGAATTATGATATTGCAACACTGTTACAAGCGAATAAAATATGGATTGCAGATATTTAAATTGTTTTATCATAACCCAACATTATAAGAATATATTTTAATTTGACAAGTATACATTCTTGAATTAAGAATTAACAGCCAGGCCCGCGTAAATAGCAAAGAACTCGATATTAAAATTATGAGGTTACTAAATAAATTAAGTAAACGAATAATTGAATATAATTTTTGGCACAAATTCCCTATTACATTTTTTTTGTAAATTAAACGAAAAACAAGATTTTTGAGATATAAATTCGTGACTTTACGTGATAGACAATTATTGTACCGTTTCTTTAGAGTTTAGAGTATGAACTAAAAAATTTACACAACGAATATTTTCTTTTTGATTTGACGTTCATGTTCAGCCCACAGAAACTGCTCGCTCCCACACCCCCATTACAATTGACATTGATGATACCGAGCAACGAAGCATGGCGTCTCACATAAAAAGTTCTCGTCTGCCCGCAATGACTAACTTCATAGTAAAATAAATTTAACAATTTGTATTTCCGCCCATAATTAATATTTGCTGCATTTTTCATTGCTCGATACCTCGGATATCGGTTTGCCTTCTCTATTATTTTCTACAAAACCTTCTTTTCCTGATCAATTAATTATACAAGCTACTACATGGTAGACAACATCAATGAGGTAGGCCTATAGTATTCGAGAGTGCGTCTAGGTATTGTCGTGTTTCAGTTTGTCATGCCCATTTAGCTTCTAAACTCGATGGAGGGTCCCCCATGGGATATTTTTCCAGCGAAATTGACGCGTTTCTGTACCACTAATATGCCAGTTAGTCCCGTTTGCAACGATACAAACGCAATACAATTGCAGCCGTCTGCGATTTCATAGCTATTGCTTCCATGCAAAAAGTCTTTATAAGTCGCCCACCAAAATCCAATGCAATGCAGTCAATAAAATTACCGATGTAAATTATTAATATGGTATACTGTTACAAGCAATCATGTGGCTGATCCTCATTTTACTCTCCTACTCCTCTCGGCTCTTGCTATTAGATAGCAAATAAACAGAAATGAAATAAATATTCTTATAAGTTAAGTAATTCAATCAAACGCATTTAGGTCACCTGTTAGTATGATCACGCATACACATCTACGAATAATTCCTGTGGTTTCGTTAAAATGCGGTCTAACCGCCTTCAACAACATTCCTGGGGTTACTTTAGTTTGTATTAGGATTATGCTGTTTGAGTGCACAACTTAGTTTTTCTACGATATCAGCTTTATTCACATGGCAATTACTATGGGTCATATAAAGTGTATATGCTTAAAGGGATTGGTCAAAAGCCGGACCAAATTTATCAAAATTTAAAAATATTGATTAATTAAAACACAGATTACAACCAACATTTATTAATTACATTGATAAATTTATATAACGGTGATAGTCTAGTTGGGAGTGGAACTGACTGCCGAGACAAATGTTCGAAGTTCAGAACCCAAGAGCACGCACTTCTGATTTTTCTAAAGCTATGTGTATAGTTTTTATTCATTATCGCTTGCTTTAACGGTGCACGAAAACATCTTGAGAAAACCTACTTACCTGAGCAGCACTCCCTAATAATTTAGAAGGTATGTGAAGTCTATCAACCCGCACTAGGCCAGCATGGTAGACTAAAGCCTAAACCCATTCAGTAGCAGAGGAGGTTCGTGCCCAGCAGAGGGACAGTACATATTATAATACAAAGCTGATATTATTATTATTTATAATGATAAACTTTATTTTGAAGGTTTTGTATCTCCAACGATCACCTTAATCCTACTTCTTAATAATTAATTATCGTAAATTCAAACTCATAACAATGGATAACATGAATTCAAAATAAAAGAAAAGGACCATCACTCATGAGCGTTTGGCAGACTATCCATCAGTGATTTCCTTTTCAATGCTTCCACAGCCTGAAGGCACCATTATGCCCATATTGGATTACACAGGTATTTTCAGCTTGTTTTTGTTGCCTGCATTGCGGTTTTGCTATAATTTAGGATATATTACCAATTATGACGGCAGTGCCGTACATTGGTAACGACAAAACTAAACCAGTTTAACATTTGATTTAATTAACCAATGGTGGAATATTTTTAAATAGTTAAGGAATTGAAACACCACTTGACTAAAAATTACTTTATACGATCTACGCATTTGATATTAGTACTTCTATATCGACGGGTAAAGGAGTGATTTACATAACGACATACATTTTTTTATCATTTTAACTATTCAAAAATTTAAAAAAATCGGTGCTAATTTCAAATATGTATAAAATTCGACGTACAAAAAAAATGACGCTTAAGTCAATTAGCTTTTCATTAGTCGATATGCTTTATTACCTGCCAAAATAATTATAATTATTAATACGCGATGCCGATTCATTCATATTGAATTAATTTTCATTACTACAATAATTATTAAACATGATTTTATTTTTCATTTGACAGGTTCACATGTGGAGTGACGTCCAACTAAATGCAGATTACAGTGTGGGAATCATTAACAATTTCATTTGCGTCATAATACATTTCGTAAAAAGAGCAAGCTTTTCTTGCGTTCGAAAATGGCAGTTGAATTGAATTTACTTATGAATACATAGGTAAATACAAATAATCAATTATTATTAAAAATCATATCAATCAATCTACATAGTCGGTTGTATAAGTTTAAAATATTATAACAGATAGACATCTTAAAACAATTAAAACACAAAAAATGCAAAACAAAACATCCTTTTAACTATCAATGAACATAATATTATAAAATTTAACGTTATAATTGTTGAATATAAGCATAAGCTCCAGTAGAACAGAATGGCCACCCCTTTGTAATGCGGAGTTGGGCCGAGTGTCCACGAGGCGGCATGCGGCATGGGGCACGTCGACTGCCGGCAGAACCGAAACACCGAACGCGTTACCAGTTGGACACGAAATATCGGCGCAACACTACGTGTCGTTCACCCGCGCGCACGCGAAACTAAGTTATTCTCTTCGTCACACACTTGTGACTGTAAGTGGAGTGAAACTAATGAAAAATTAAGAGAAATCTCATAAACGATACAAAGTGTTGGATAATTTTTTTGGATATTCCGGTGACATTATTCTGTAGACGCTCCGAGCCACGAATTTTGTTTTTGTTTGCGCAGTTTGTGCCGCGCCGATACACTAATTGCTGTTTGCCGGAGGTAAGCATTTCTTCGCTAAACATGGCAATGGAATCTCATAACAGTATTCACCTAAGTAATAACATACATCTTAGACTGTTTAAATCGTAACGCAAACGGTTTAAAAATTCCTTAACCCATCACTAAAATATTCTTTACATTTCATGTTACGTTCTATTTAGTTTTGAATCTCAAAACAGTGTTTAGATGTATTAATATGTATGAAATAACACATTAACACGTGAACATTGCACTAATTACAATTATTAATTCATAATTTTTACAGTTTAAGAAGATTACGAATTACAATGCTATTATTGTCTTAGCTATAACTCATTACATTGTTCCATTCGCTCAATCATTAATTCTTTGTGCCAACAAATGATAAAAAGTTACCTCAACGTTTATGTCTATCCGGCAAGTCTCATCCGCCGAAGTCCGAACTGTAAGAACCAGTTCTCGGTCAGATGATAGTTTGTTATTATTTTTTGCCTCAAGCTGGTATCTCATCGGTCCGGTATCGAGATGAGGCACGACTACTGCCTTACGCTTACTTCCAACAAGGATAAACTTATTTAAAATCATATACCAGCCCCACCTTAAGATGGTTCTAACAATGATGTCAGAATTAGTTTGATGGTAATACGGAATTGATATTATTGAATGAATTAGAAAACATGGGAAAACCTGCCATCATGCCATCGATATAACATTAATGATTGTTAATTTGAGACCGCCGTAAGTTAATTGCTGAGACTACGATTAGCTATGAAGGGGAGCATGATCAAGGTTCCGTCAGCTGTACTCGGAACGCAGAATTAATTAGTAATTAATGTCATTCAAGATAATACAGAATAATACATAACTAGAGCTATCTTTGTTGACAATGAGTTAAATATGTTTCAATTACTCGATTTTTGTAGCTTCGAAGCCAAATTATAACAAAAGAGAAATACGTTTGGAAGTACATTTCGTCAGTACTCAACATTTTTTTTTACAAATGACAAGTTGACAAGTTGGTCAACACATAACGTCATCGCTGGCTATCAATTACCTATACTGCTACCTTACCTTACTGCTAATTACCTACATAATATATTGCTATACCATCCAGAACGTTCGATTTCAAGTCCATAGTAAGTTTACACTGCGTCCTCCTGGGGTAATGGGAAATTACATTGACTACAATAGTTATTTCATTTCCTTGAAAACGTATTCGGTGAAAATATTGAATTCGGGTGAGTAGTAGTAACCCTCGATTTCAAGAAACGATCTATATTGTTTCAATAGGACGCAAAAATGGACTAATCAGAATAAATTTTATTTGACATATTGATTTATTTTGATCGGTTTATTCTCGAGAAATGATTAAGATGGGAATCTCTTATTAAAATCTGCTGTGAGCAAGTAACACTAAAACAAAAGAATTCGAAATCAATTCCCGCACTCGGCAAATGTTTGTATATTCTCCAAATGTTTGTTTCGGAACTGGTGTTATGACAACGAAAGATCCTTATAATTTCTCTTATGATTAACAAACACATGACGCAAGTGTATTTGATCAGAACTGCGTTAACGGGTGTTGAATTTTATTTGTGTTACTTATATATTATTTCTTCATTATGAATTGTGCAGATTAAATACCTTTAAATTTTGAAATTATTAAAAATTACTTCTAAGAAAAATTATCTGACGTCAAAAAATCAGCGTCTAGTAAAATAATTAAAACTATTTGTTTTGATATCTAAAGTTGCTTCCAGACATCTTAACCTTTCGCAGAAAAATGCGCGAGTATGACGAACAAGACCTAAATGTATTGGTAATAGGGCTCATGCTCGGGCACTGTTCGGTGAAAAGTTACGACCTCTGAACGCAGCATTTAATACCTTCTATGTATTTGCGCTCCATCGTACACTATAAATGAAATACCTGTATTATCGTGATCGGATTTTAGAAATCAATTCGTTAAATCTATTCTTTAATGCTTGATATACTTGAATTAGTGATAAGAAATTTAAGTTTGCCTTTTCTAATGAACTATTACGCGCCGTAACTTTAATCCGTGATTGTTACGATATTGGAAGAAATCTTCTACTTAATTAGAAAGGGAAGAAAATTTAAACATTGCAGATGGTACCTCTTGTTTTTTTTTTTCTTCCTTTTATGTCCCCATCTTTATATGTTAAAATGGCTTTTGCTTATAGCTATGCCCGATAAAATATTTTTCCGGGATAAAAGGCCCGCTATATATCCTATTTCCTATCCGGGATCTCAAACTATCTTCATACCAAGTTTTATTGAAATCTGATTGTTTTTGAGTTTACCGCATTCAGACAGACAGACGCGGCGGGGGACTTTGTTTTATAATATGAAAGGAAGTATACATGGTTATTTTTTTTACTATTAAAGAATATTGAACTACAAAAACAATGTATTTATATTTTTCTTTTATTGGTAACAATACAGTTACTGTTAACGACATAATTATCTCGGCTTGGCTCTCTATCAACGTTTTCTATCAACAAAACAAAATATTTATATTAATATCTTATATCAATAATTACACTTATCAGTTGTAAATGTAAATACTTGATTGATACACATGCTGTTTCCACAAAAGACGTGAGTGTTGTTAAACATATTTTTTCTTCAAATTATCCTTTAAAAAGCAATAGTTACCATGATCATTACTATGAAATACCTATATTATCTCGCATCCTTCTATATAAATACATCAACATTCTTCTGGTGGTAGGATATATTTTATATCCGCCTAGATAGCAACCACGGTACACAAGGTGTTTAAACGCGCCATAGTGGCGCACTTAATTATGTCGCATTCCGGCATCAGCCTGTGTATATCCGGTTCCAACAGGCCGGCATAATTATGTTGACTGCCGAGGAGTATCATCACTCCTCAGCTCCATTCTATTGGACCCCACTTCACTTACCATCAGGTGCAGTGGGGTACCTTCAACGAGCACGTATAATAAAAAAATCTTGTTTCAATAAAAATTATATGCTTAGAAAACACTCGACGATACTACACGAGAATTTCTTAACATATATTTATTTCAAGATGAACTACTAATTGTTAAAGCGGTTGGAGTGATAAGATGGTCTCGTCACATTAATAATATTATAATAAGGTTTACACCTAACCATAATGTAAGGTTATTTCCCATTCACAATTTATATTGGATCATATTGAATGACCACAACATATATTTTCCTTTAGTGAATGAAAAACATATTTTTGTTATTCGAATAGTCCTTACGTGACTTATATCACGTAAGCTGTAGTCATAACACATCAATAGAACAAAAAACTATATTGAACTATATTTTTCAAATATATTCAAAGCACTGGGCTTGTACTTGATGAAGTACGTGCCTAGTCCTTTGATGCCCAGTGACTTGATAAAGAAATCTTAACACACTTATCAACTTATAAATAAATAACTGTAGACATAAGTTTTCGTTCTGACTAAAATCTTTAAAGAAATTTTGAAAAGAATAATCAGTACTAACACATACAGCTGAACAGTTTGTTTGTTTGATCGCGCTAATCTCAGGAACTATTAAGTAACCAATTTTATTTTTTTTTTGCACTAGGAAGCTATATTACTCATGAGTGCTATAGGCTACTATTTTCCGAGAAATTTATCCCGCAAAAAGTATATCACGCGGGCCACAGGCAAAAACTAGTTACATATAAAATTATTTTAGGAGTGTGTAAATACTTAGATCCCAGTTAGTCCCTTATGCGATCATTGTATATCAGGCATAAATATATATTTTTTAATGTTTTTATACCTACAATATGAATACCTTTATAATTTGAACATTCACATGTCTTAGGACAACGCGTACATTTGGTGTTAGAAGGAAAACAATTCCAAATGCCATACACATAAATAAACATGACAGCAACGTGTGAGGTAAAGCAAACAAATTTCCCGCAAGTTTTTCCCATATTCAAAACATCCTGTAGTTGGTTTTCTTGTGAACGCACTATCGATATCCTGTCAACCATTCATTCTACTGGCAGTGAGATATAACAATCGTAACGTATTGCGATGACCTATCTTCAGACAGGAGCAAAGATGACTGATAACGCAGGGTAATGTCCTGAAGACATCCGGCACCAAGTTAATGAGTTTACACAAATGCTTCTGTTAATTATGTACACATAATTAAAGTAGAGATTTTTTCCTAATACTCGGAGAATTTTTTAGAAAAATATTTGTTCTAATTAAGTCCATCGTTAAGTGATTTTATGAAAACTGATACGAATCTCTTGAATAAACTACGAATTAGTGCATTTTATATTTAATAAAACATCACATCGAGCCTTTTCAAATTTATAAATGACTTCCTCTAAAACAAACTCTGACGACAGGCAGTCGGAAAGGGGAATTTTGCACGCAATAAGCGGGTAATTCCTTGTCGCTTGAAGGATTTTATAGTTGCCTGGGCAACGGAGACGAATTATTTACATATCACATTGAAAAAAATATCAACGAAAACAGAGTAGACCGAATCAAATCCGCTGAATCAAATATAAAAAAAGGATGTAAGATAAATACACAATGAGCTGCGATACGTATTTTTTGTCAACGCTCAGCGGCTCAACCTAAATTTTGTATGCAAAAGATACAAACACGATAAAACCCGTTTCTCAGAACACTGCTTATTCTAGTTTGCTTAAATTTAACTTGAAACATGCAACAAACACCGAGATCAAATTAACCGCAAGCGTAATTAGCTTTAATAAATAATAAAACCCGTCTCGGGACACACGCCCTCTGTACAAATATTTTCTCTCAAAATCAGCAATTTTAAGCTTGCAAGCGGTTAAACGTGCAGACTCAACAAAATTGCGGAGGTGGTTATAGTTGAAATTGTACCCTTTCGTACTAAATATTTAAGCCAAACAAAGCGAGTGGCGAATAATAACGTGTTGATAAAACCTTGACATAATAATTTATAATAAAATATTGTTTGTTTGACGAATATTACTATGAGACAATACTAGATTAATATAAATATGACAGATTATTTTTTTATTTTGTTTAATATCCAACGTTCATTCTAAATCAAATGACACGCTTCATGAAAAATGGCCCCTAAACATAAGTAATTTGCTGACAATTGAACAACCTCGGAGCACTTGTATTTCAACACCTTTATTTGCGGAGACAAACCAAGAACGTGACTTTAACGGAGACTAAACTGGATATCTAAACACACTTATCAACTTTGTAAATAAATAACTGTAAATATGTGCTAGCTTATAAATACGATAGTTGAAAACTGACAAATCAATACGAGACATCGGAAATAAACCGAGCAGGACACTGCACCCGTTTAAAGGTTTCGACACACACCAGTGCAGGGCCCGTTCGGTAATAAAACCGCACAGGATAAACAAATATATCGATGCACACATTTATATGTTATCAAAAATTATTTTTAAGAAGCCTCTCAATTAATAATAAAAGCAATTACCATTATCTATCTGAAATACTGGACGTCGCACGATCACGTCACTGCCCGGACCCACCGCGGCCGTATCGCGCCATGTTATAAACAGCGAGAACCATCAACTCACCTGGAACCAAAGTGTATAAATAATTCGCTAATACAGACGGAAACAGGCCACTTGCTGACCGAATTGTATTGGCCGAAGTAAAGCACTAACGGTTCTAAAATATATCCACTTGAAATACATTATCGTATTACTGAGAACCCGACTATTGAAGCCATAGTAATTGACTTAATGCATGCACCGATTGAAGCATTTTATTGACGTGATAATTAAATCAACAGTTTCTGCTCTATATAATCTATAGCTTTATTTTTCTTCGGTATAGCAACATAGGCTATGAACCGTGAGGTCTTGAGTTTGATTGCCAGGAAGGGTAATTTGCGAGAATAGTGATCAGAAAAACAACCCTAACTTTTCCGGTATTAGAAGTTGTACTTGATGCGACTAAGACTCCATCCGTAATCAAATCTAGGGATGGATATAACCTGCAGGTAGTTTTGCATTATTTGTAGATATACCTTTAAATGTAACAAAGTATTTGAAATAGCCAAAGTAATTCTGGGAATCTGTACATCGTGCTTTTATGTTTAAAACAATTTCAGAGTAAATATTTTTAAACAATTTGAAATATAAAATAGTACAGAAACAGATATTTATAATATACTAGGAAGTACAGATAAAAGAAAAGTTTTAAGAAAATAGTAAGCTGATCTAAAAGGTAATTAACCTACAAGTCAAATATAGTACAGAGAAACCGAACAAAACGACATTAAAATGGTGCCATGACACATTGCGGGGGTGAGATATAAATAATTTGCTAATTTTACCAAAACTCATCTACTGCACCTCGCTGCAGTAGCAACAGTTCTCCATTTGTTTCGTTTTAGATGCATTCATACATATCAAAATTATAGTGGCCAGTTATTTTTCATTCACCCTAACTTTGTCTAATTATTGGTAATAATAGGCAAGCGAGGCTCAGGGTCCCTTGCTCTTTGAAGCTTGAAATCTGGCCACTTGTGGTCAAGAACCATGTCGGTTCAAAATAATACGACATCGATTCAATTATTTAGTAGTTTAATAGATTCTTTACAACTACGCGACCTCTCTAATAGTAATCGTTATATTTCAGTTAATTAACATAAAACCGTAATGTACTATTAACCTTCACCTTCTTCTAGAATTGCACTACCTTTTAGTAAAAACCGTACAAAAATCGTTTCAGTAGATTTTTTGAAAATCGATCACATACAGACAAACAGCTTTTGGGGACTTTGATTTATAATATATATAAATATTAATAAATTTATTTTCTCAGTAGTAATACACTGGTGTCGGAGTTAACATGCAGAGAATTTCAATTGTTAGGATATAACAGATATGTGTATCGCAAACTTGACTATTTAAATTCAGTTTATTTAGAATTCCAGCCGACCCTTTCTTAGCAGAATACATAACGAGCCAAGTAATCTCCAAACAAACTATTCACAATACACAGAAACTTTTTGTGCTATCTCTGTCCATTATGATAATGGATTTTGCGTAATGCATTACGACTTAATTTTGTGGTTTATTCATTTGTTTGTTCACGTTTTCGTACTATTAATGTTGTTTTAATAAAATATTGTGTTACATTCCGTTCATTTCAAGTATCTTTGTTGACGTACGTACAATATAATGGGACCTAAGTGAGACGTGTTTTTTAACAGAAAATATTATGTTGCTAGTTTAATAATTATTAAGGTCATTCTAAAATTAATAATAAAATACCGTATTAATCATTTAAGTTCCTCTACGTTAATATTAAACCCATTATTGTGGAATGTCCATATTATTATACGCCACAAAAACGATATAACATATATTGTATGACTCTGTGTAAATCAAATATATACAAGATTTTGCCGCTATTCCATTGACACGAGAGCCGGTGGCATGGGCATTTTTATGTTAGAAGTCAACACAGAATTATTCATGCCGGCGCGGGATTCGCAAACAAAACAGAAATTCTAAAAATAACTGTTCCACAAACCAGCTTTGAATAAAAAGCAAAAATATATTTTACACTGTTTCATTTACATTTTATTTGATAGTATACCAAAGTCTTAAAGCGTAATAAAACAACGCCCTTCGCTGGAACAGGTGGGCAGTGAGATACTGGTATACTTAGCATACAGCACTCGCAGTTCGGCAGGACCGGAATTCTGTCGTGTCAAAATTCCGCTTGCGACACTCGACCAACATTATTTGACATCATTGAATACAAGTGTGGCGAAATGTCGCCCACTTTTTCTAACGCCCCAACAAGTTTCTATGAAGTATCTGCACCTGATAATCTTCAAACGGATAAAATGTGTGTAATCGTCTATTTAAATTTTTAATTGTATTCATTTCAAACGTTGTCGGTGGTCTTAGTTCCCATTGTCAATAAAAAATGGTGTAATGATTTGTCAGGATACTGTACCTCTTTGTATTAACCCAAATTGTCTTTACACGTTTTATGTTAGAGTCCAGTTTCCTTTGAAACTGGCATCGTCAACGTGTAGTCTGAAAGAGCAGTGAACTTTGCCGAGGGCCGCACCGAGTCTCTGGTCTACACCTGAGGTTCACTCACACAACTATTAGTTCCGACAGTTTAAGTTCTAAGATAGATATCACATGCTTATCACACGTTATACAGGAATAGTGTACACCGTACTTATAATTGACATAGAGTTTTAACAACTCTTGAAATAACATTAAATCTTTTTGATATGTACCAACAAAAAAAGATTGACGCAATCTGAATAAGTTAATATTTTAAGCCAAAAAAACCAATCAACTTATTCGTTATAAGTTATGAGACTTCATTATGAATATTATGGAATATTATCAGCAAGTCATCTACGTGGGCACGTGAAGAATCGCTTTGTAAATGCTCAATAACCGAGCAAATAAAATATGATAAGTACGAACTTGGATAATTTAAACTATCCAGTGGAATAATTTAGTTACTAGGCGCAAGAGTTCAAAGTCGCAGTTACGTAAAAATATCTCAGTCACACAAGTGTTTAGGAAAGAGTTTCAAATCTCCTACAGATATTTCATACAGAGGCGTTTTGAAAAATATACAACTTATTTCTGTAATATGGCGGGACTTTTACGGAGAAGTGTATGACTATTTTAAGTGTTCCCATCATGGTATCAACCTCAGGCGGAACGCTTCGCTACGTGCCGGTGGAAATAATTAAGAAATTAGTTCCACTGTCGAATTAAATATCGGGGATTTCTCTAAGCTTTTGGACATCATTTTGTATAGTTGATAAAATGTTTAATGACAGATACCTGTAGAGTTAATTATTCGATAGACATATTCGAGGTATCTTCAGAAGACTGCCTCGATGGCGTAGTTGCGTAGTGTGGGTGATACGACACGGCTCTGAAGTCCCAGGTTCGACTCCCGAGTCAAACAAAGTGATATTTGATTTTTTTGCTCAGTATCAGCTTGGTGTCAGAAAGTTGTGCCCGATATGGTGGTACCAATAACGTCATGGCATAGAACACGCAGACGATTAGTGGTCGCATGTCTGCATACCCCTTTGGGGACAAAAGCGTGATGTGTGAGTGTTTCGGTTGCTTGTATACTTAAGAAGAATAAAAAAAACCAAAAGCGAAATAATATTTCCGTTCCTATTACGATTACTAAGTAATATTGTAGGTGGAAATACTTATTGTTCGAGTTGTAAGCTTCAGTGCAAGAGTGGGTTTGGGTATGTCGAAAGTTGTCAGTTGCGATAAATAATTACTTACTCTAACAAAACACTTAGCTGTATTTGGTAATAAAGCAAGCTATGTAAAAAAATTACAACTTTTTAAAACCAGACGATAAACACAGGAATTCACTTGAGATCACGTTGCAAGAAGGTCGAACATAGTCAGTTAAGGAAAAATAACGGAAAATATTTTGCAACTTGCCAATTCTACAACACGGGACACAATTTGCGATTATAAAGAGAGTATTAATAACCTTTAAATTACTGAAATACTTTACTGCATACAATCTAAAATGAAGCTTAGTAAAAATTACATAGAATTTAAATTATTATCGTAATCTACCTCCTATATAATTGCAGGGCTTCTCACAATAAATAGACGTCATTAGAGCGAGCCAGAGGGCCATTATATCGCGGGTTTCTAACAGCTAATGCGTCGCCCTAAGTTTTTTGTAATACCACATACTCGCTTGTTAAGGGCTTTTTACACTGGCGGTAATTGCTAGAAATGAAACACTCTAAACGTAAGTTAACAGTAATTTGTTAAAATTAACTAAGTACAGTTAAGTTTGTTTAGAGAGAACAAATAAAATAAAGTTTTTATAGTATATTAATAACTATCATCCATTGACAGCAATCCGATATTAGCAGACAAGACAATAACATTCCTTACTAACATAAGGCTCTATATTTGAATATAATGTATTTCCAATACCAATACATGTATGGACAGCCTTGGCGTGTCAAGGACCTGTGTCCAGGCTTGGTTGGCTTTGTTGTTTCATAGTTATTGTAGGTTGAAGGATTTTTTGCTTATAATCTTATAAGATCCCTTGTGTTTGATCTACATCTTAGTCTAAATATAATGTTGAATGTGATTATTGTTTTTTTTTTTCATAATTTATTATGGAATAAATGCTTCGGCACACATTGAAGACCAACTTGTCTGTAAAGTGAGTTTAAAATGTAACTTTATAAAAAAAAAAAAAAAAAAAAATGCTTATTTTGACATTGTGTGACTACTAGTATTGTGTAACTATAAAGGCTTATTTTGACATTGTGTAACTAATTCAAAGACACATTACACATACTTATGTTCAAACATACATACACATACTTGTGTTCTTAAAAATAACACTTAAATAATTATTTCCTCTAACCGTAGATAAAAAATAAAAAAGTGTAAGTTTCAAACAAAATAAATATCTATAAAAAGTAATTTTAATTTTATGCGCCTGAATAGCAAAAATATTCTTTATTCATGCATGATTTTTGGCACAATGTTAGCAGAGGTAAAGATGACTATATGTTTTCATTTATTAATGCTGTCAAAATTACCCTATATACCCTTACCTGAGTATAATAAATCCGTTTATTCGCAGAAATACAAAAGTATATGCGAAGGTGCCGTGTCATAAACCTTCCGTGGAATAAGCATGAAACATTTTTACGTTAGTTCAGGGTTAAACCATCACACGGTCGGATTTTTTATGTGTTTTGTTCACGAAAGCACGAGATACATAACAACAGGCTATACAAAAAGTTTACGTAATCTATGCGCAGAGATGTGTTAAAAAATAGGATATTTGATGCAAATACGAAAATAAAACACGCTGGCAGAACACTTACTTCTTTAACTGAATTATAAACTAATAAACTTGAACTTCAAATCCCTATATTTTTAACGGTATTTGAAGCAAGATAAATATAAGCGAATAAATAAAAAGACTTATAAAAAATCTTAAAATTTATTTCAACTCGTTCCTACCCATAAAATATAATAATTCATATTTTGTTAATTGCGTAGAACATATGGATATATAATACTCATAATAGGTACGTTTTCGGCTACATTATTTTAAAAGCTACACAGTGTGCGGTCGACCGTGCAACAGGTGTCAAAACAGTTTTAATAGCAGATGGTTTGAACCATTTTAAGACATGAAAGATGAAGTATGATTAAAATGTTTTAATATCACGTTTGTGTTACAGCTTCTAAGACGTTCATTGTGGCGTTACATTGTTTAGATTAACAGTTCCATAATAATAGAAGGCATGTTTTTTCTCTGGCATATAATCATTATATCCGCATTTAGAAGAATCGCCAACACGTTCGTTCTCAGCTAATTGTATAATATTTACATTGGTTTATGCGATGTTTCTTTTGTTTTATATCCGCAATCATTTTAATTGTTTTTTTATGGCTCCACACAACTGGAATGGGTAAGCACGATCGATACACAGGTAATCCGATTTGCTGGCCATTCCCCTGACACTAGGAAGTGACCTCACTCTACGGAAGAGTGAACTTAATAAACCTTTATTTTCTCTTTAGTCGGCCGACAATCCTCGGGAAATAGTTCATGTCGATATTAATGAAAAAATCGTGTGACAATGTCTGCGGGAGATTGAAAGATTTCCTGAAAAGCAATACCAGCTCGCCGCAGTCACAACACAATATTTTCACAAACGACTGAACGAAGCCGAGTTACATTGTTCTTTTTAAAACCGGTCCTAAATATGGTACACTCGAATTGTTTGAAACAACAGCGCAATATTTTATGTCGGTACCTACTGTTTGAACAGTTTACTGAGTGGACGTCTTGCATTATTTTCTCACGTAACTGGACACATAGTGCTAACTAAGCCCACATTCTGATGCGTTAGCAAAACATTGTGTCACATCGGTCGATGTTAAACTGTGTTTGTTTGCTCCTTTGATGGCATGCTTAAACAAACAGTTCGATATATTTACAAAGGAAACGTCATGTTTATAATTAAACGTTCAGTCATTTTTTGTTAATCTTATTATGTACCTTATTGTATGTCTGCTGCATTAATAATTTACTATGTGATGCTAGTCACTTATAAATGAAGTCTTCGGCGTAATTATTGCGTCCACGAGCATAATGTTATGAAGATTCATGGAGCTCATTATAACAATCAATCACAATACCTTTCCTCGTCTAACACACACAATACATCACCAACTTTCTCATCTCGCCGGCGTAAAATAAACGTATACTTAAGGAACAAAATGGCGCAATTTACCGAGGACGTAACTGTGAGAAAATCTATACGATACCACAAATTCACCTGGATATTATAATCTCATTCTTGAATCAAATTTGTTCACGTGCGAGAAATCCCGCCTGACAACGTATCTCCTCAGACGACGTTTCCTTTAATAGCGTACCACTCTTGAATTGGAAACCTATTCCAATCGCTTTACATTGCTGGTTCTGTTTTGGACTTGCCTGTCCGTTTCGTAGTATAACAGCGTTGTACTGCGCTAACGTCAATTTTATCTCTAAGATGCGCTCAGAAGCTATGTCCGCTGTAGTCTATACTGCCCCGACCGCAGTGTCGACAAAATAACTTTAGTTCCGTGGAGAATTCCCGCTAAGGCGAACGTTGTGTCGGTACTCCGCATGGCAACAATTCCCACAGAATAAATTTTCGATAAGTGAATTGCTTTGTCTCGGAAACAAAATATTTGCAGAACTGTTCGGTTGCTTTGCATAATTTATAGTGCAGTTACAGTGTATACCCAACTTTATCACAGAAGCGAGACACACGAATCTTTGTTGTACTTACTTGAAGGTATTTGAAGTTCATTTTAAATTGCTTTCGTGTAATTTATAATTTAAATGTATTTTTATCTTCTCTTCGTAATACGCTTTGATTTGTTTTGTATTTTGTTGGTTATCTCTGAAGCAACTTAACAGTCTAATATTAGTAATCAATGATTCACAAAACTATAGATGCGTACACGAATTACGGATTAATATCCATTACAGAACTTGTTTTTATGAATATACAATTAGTTACATGCATAAACATCTTCATTATTTTGAATACAAATTTACCAGTTACCGTAATTTCCTGTTATAAGTATTACTTATACATTATAGTTTTTACTTTTAGAAATGTTTATCTTATAAAAATATTGTGTAAAAAAATTACCATTTACCTTTATGACATATGTAATCTAATACTTATTTCGCTTGTTTTATTTGTTTGTTTAAAACGAGACAATAAATTATCTAATTAGAGTTTAGATTAAAACAAATCAATACAAACTAAGATCCTCGGTTAATGACATATTACTATAAATATATATGAACAATAAACTAAGTAGGCATTAAACGGAATAAAGAATACGATACACACATACCTATCAAATGATTAATAACCATTTGTAATAAAATAAATATTGAGCATACTTCACTAGAGCCAAGCAATTTACTCGAGTCTGCGCATATACATAGGAATTGTTTCGCTAATTTACGTACCAGCTTAATGTTGTTTTGTGTATGTTTTATTGTATGTAAGAAGCATAAGTACAAACGTAAATATTCGATGACTGATTATTCATGCAGTAGATACATGATTGTGTCATACAAATGGAATTTACGTTACGGATCCATACATTTTTGATGACTTTAAATCCACTAGGAGTTCGATATTCATGACTCACTACTTACGTCCCTTGATAAGTTTTTATTATAGTACGATAAATTACAAGAAGTACTATGGTCCTCACTCTCCCACGGATGTCGTAAAAGTGAAAGATGAGTTAGGGATAAAGATAACCATCATTTCTATTTTGTTCCGCGTTATCAGTGGAGATAATATGTAAGTACATTGTCCGTATAGTCGTAATAATGGTATTATATGAATATTTGGTCCGGTAGCAGATAGTAGTTAGTAAACTAAATAGTTATAGAACAAGACTACGAACACGTGGCGAAGATCTTACTGACTAAAATAAGGAAACGACTGACAGACTGATTGCATGATCTATACATATTATAACACAAAGTCCCATTTTCTGTCTGTCTGTACGTTATCGATTTTCTCAAAATCTACTGAACTACTTAAATAAAATAAATATAAAGAAATCTAAATATAAAGAACAGCCTTTGATTGAATTTAACATACTTTATACTAAAAGAACTAATACAAATACGCAGTACCTTTTTGCATGGCATGCAACATGGGCTGATAAGCCTTGTCAGTAACTGGGCTTTCTTCGATCAAACTACTATAGTAGTTGGTAGCAATAGCACCAATAGAGTCTAGAGATTCGATTCCAAATCCAACACTGAGATCATAATCAGCGCTGAAATATTATTATGTTACAGCATCGATATATATGTACTACGTACTAGATTTGGCGTCTCAAACATTCATTGAGTTCGAGTAAACTATACAGCAATCCGCAGATCTGACTTTACTTTATTTACTTTTTTATTTTTACTTATACATTATATTTAAAGCGCTTTAGCACTGCATGTTTAAAAAGTTTGGATAAACGACGATTGATGTTGTAGTGCTGCAGCCAACTTTAGTTCTAACTCCAGATTTTGACAAAAAGTTTATATAGACGTTCGTGTATATCGTTAAAATATATGTCAACGTGTTACACTGCCGTGCTAAGCGCAAAAGCGGTATATCAGGGAAACCTTATTTCGAGATAATTGAAGTTTTGTAGATATAGTTTTATAGTTTTGTATGTAAAACTGAGATAGAGAAATTCATTAAAGGTTTTTTAACAAGTTCTAAACAAGATACCGTTATGTAGGTAAGATCATTAGATAGGTATTTCTTTAAGCTAAGTATCTGACGATATAAAAATCAAGATTTTGATTTTTTTGAAATACCGCTTTTGAGCTTAGCACGGCAGTACAGTTTGTTTATAACGAGCGTAGATTGTTTTTATTTCGTCACCTTGCGACGTTGCGATTAATAGAATACGTAACTGTCTTCGCTAATAATCCTGACCTTGCCCGTCCACGGGCGTGACGGTCGGATATAATTTTAGATGATTTACATTAAACCGTAATTCTATTCTTGACTTTAGCGAAATAAAATCCAAGCGAATCTGCTTTCTAAAATATATTTTTTTGCGTTATTTTGATCGATGTCTACGTCCTTACTCGTGCAGCATTTATGGGTTTGGGCTAAAACAAGGAGGAAAAATAATATTATATTTTTGTTATAAATTGTTTTATTTTATGATATTTATATCGCAGTAATTAACATGAGTTGCAAAAGTATTATCACACGTGACATGGCCCATATAAATTCATTAAAATACCCTAGATTTTTTTTAATAATCTCTTTAGATAGTGTTTAAGATCCAGTTAAAAGAATATCGAATTTACATATATTAAAATGTGTATAAAAAGACTTTATCTCTTGTATTAGATACAGATGTGAAATTTGTATACCAAATTAGATTAACTCTTATCAAGGCGGTTGATAATCCGAATCAAATTCAAATAACATTACTTTCACTATCGGATGTGACAAAATAATCTTTGTATCTAATTCTGATGTATCTAATCTCATCGATGTAGGAAAATAGAGCATACACTTATCACTCAAAGAATTTGACTGAATAAAAAATGCACGTATTTTTATTATCTGATGTACAATTACATGTTAATTTTAATAAGATTACCTGTTTAAATTAAACAAGGAACTTTTCAGTTGTCGGTATAAAAAATCAAGTAATGAAATGGAATATTGAACCAATTACAAAAATAAAATTGAAACCAGTATAACACGTACCCATAATTTAAATAATTTGCGGTCAACTACGAATGAATATAGGCTTTTCATTTAAATTAATCAAGTTTATTCAACGTAATGTCGAAATATCGACACGATTTCATTGCAACTTCCCAATACCACATTACTTAAATATATTTATGGCTATGTACATAATTTAATCAAGTACCGTATAAATCAAGTGCGTGAAGTTTTAAAAACATTCAATAATGTAGGTCAATCATATTTTGTGTTTGTAATAATTTCTAGGTCACCTACAAAACGTGTTTGTAGGTGTTATACAAAATGAATTAATAACAATACACTCATATGTGTTATACATTTCAATTTATTTAAGTACAGATTTTGCTGAAGGCTCTTCTTCCTATTCTTTATTACATTATCGTTTGTGTCAATAAATTAGAAAAAAAATACTGGTGGTAGGGCTCCCATATTTGAGAGTCCGCCTGGATAGGTACCACCGCAATGTCTATTTCTGCCGCTAAGCAGCAGTGTGTAGTCACTGTTGTGTCCCGGTTTGAAGGACATTGTAGCCAGTGTAACTACTGGACATGATTAAAATCTCATATCTCAGGATGGCGAGCGCAGTGAAATACCAAACAATACTTCGTAATTCAAGGTGTTGGATGATGTTTTTACTGTTTATGGGCGGTCGTATCGCTTACCATCAGGCGATCGGCAAGCTCGTCTCGTCATTCAAAATAAAAAAAATCGACTGACTAACAAAACATACTAAACATTTTATTATTTAAAATGATGTCACTAAACTCTTAATTACAATAGAACTACATAATAAATAAAAAATATAAAAAAATTGGTAGGTACATAACATAATATTAATGGTTTGATTTACGTATTATTCATTTCAAAACAAGATTTGAAATAGGAATAACCTCTTTCGTTGGTGTTTTCCTATACTTGTAGTAACTTGATATGTTTTACAGATGAAGCTTAAACGCCTTTACTTCGGAAGGATAAATCCGGTCCCCGTTTGTAAATGACATTGGAGTTTATCGCAAAATCAGTACCATATTGCCAATCTTTGGAATATTGGCTTGTATTTGTGAAATACCTAACGACAATATTATAAGGTTCAATGTGTTAAGTAACTGCTATGATAAATCCGTAATTCTTGTTAGATATTTAACGAGAGAAACATAATATCACTGTACCTAAACAGTTGATGATTTTTAATAATAAACTGATAAAAAGGGATTCATTAATTTATTAATCAAAGTAACATATAGAATATTGGGTTATATTATTTAAATATTCTGATATATTAACATTGTTAGATTCAAAGTTAGTGAATAGTACAGTGTTAAAACGTTATAAATAATATACAAAAAAATATTGTCAATACTTGAGATTCATTAACAAAAAGCGAATGAACTTGAAATATAAAAAAACATAAGATATTTAAATCAACGAAACCTAAAATACGCTTTTTTAAAAATAAACTTCTTTTTTTTTATTTCGCGATCATCATTAGTAATCCAAAATGAAAATGGCGATAACCTCTTACGCAGTCAGCGATGAGTCGACTTGAAACAATATCCTGCAGGTTCGATGCCCGCACCAAGGTAATATTCGTTTTTGTTGTGTGATCCGTAAATATCAGTGTCGTTTTGTATGGCCGAAAGACACCAACTGCCTTAAACTCACGGCACTTGAATTTTAGTAAAGGGTCAAGATTCTTCGTAGTTTATTTATTAAAAACAGGGCCCCTTTTAATATAGTGCTCCTGTTATAATAGTGCTCCTATTAAAACAGTGCCCCTATTACAATGGTGTTCCTATTATAAAAGTGTTCCTATTAAAACAGTGCCCATATTACACCAGTGTTCCTATTACAACAGTGCTCTTATTAAAACAATGCCCCTATTACAACAGTGTTACTATTATAATAGTGCTCCTATTAAAATATTACCCCTATTACAATAGTGTTCCTATTATAAAAGTGTTCCTATTAAAACAGTGCCCATATTACACCAGTGTTCCTATTACAACAGTGCTCTTATTAAAACAATGCCCCTATTACAACAGTGTTACTATTATAATAGTGCTCCTATTAAAACAGTGCCCATATTACACCAGTGTTCCTATTAAAACAGTGCCCATATTACACCAGTGTTCCTATTACAACAGTGCTCTTATTAAAACAATGCCCCTATTACAACAGTGTTACTATTATAATAGTGCTCCTATTAAAACAGTGCCCATATTACACCAGTGTTCCTATTAAAACAGTGCCCATATTACACCAGTGTTCCTATTACAACAGTGCTCTTATTATAAAATGCCCCTATTACAACAGTGTTACTATTATAATAGTGCTCCTATTAAAACAGTGCCCATATTACACCAGTGTTCCTATTACAACAGTGCTCTTATTAAAACAATGCCCCTATTACAAGAGTGTTACTATTATAATAGTGCTCCTATTAAAACAGTGCCCATATTACACCAGTGTTCCTATTACAACAGTGCTCTTATTAAAACAATGCCCCTATTACAACAGTATTACTATTATAATAGTGCCCCTATTAAAACAATGCCCCTATTACAACAGTGTTACTATTATAATAGTGCTCCTATTAAAACAGTGCCCATATTACACCAGTGTTCCTATTACAACAGTGCTCTTATTAAAACAATGCCCCTATTACAACAGTATTACTATTATAATAGTGCTCCTATTAAAACATTGCCCCTATTACAATAGTGTTCCTATTATAAGTGTTCCTATTACAACAGTGCTCTTATTAAAACAGTGCCCCTATTACAACAGTGTTCCTGTTATACTAGTGCTCCTATTAAAATATTGCTCGTATTAAAAAACAAACTCCGTAATTCTATATCTATTCAATAAATTCTTTATGCAAAGACTAGGTTCGCGGTGCATGGTTAATTTATGCAAAATTCACATACATTATTCAACGAAGTTAGACGAAGTTATTTTAATTATTTTCACATCATAACAATTCTTGTTCTGCTTGGATAGTGACACGTAACTCTACGTAACAATATTATATCACTTATATTATTCTCCCAAGAAACTTGCTAAACATATACTACAGTCGTAAAGCTACATAAGTACACTATATTACGGAATATTATAACAGGCCGGCATAGTAAAGACGCAACACCTCATTTATCCATATCATACTTGATCTACATGGTAGGTACTTACTATAAACTCAATCTATTTTCTATTCCTGATTAATAAATAAAATATATAATAAAATCAAAATTCTTAACATTTTTTTCCCCAAACGCTTTAAAGCTGCTAGTATACTTCAGAACTTAATTAAAAAATTCACTTAGCATTTAGCTTGACCAATTCTAGGCAGCGTGCCCCAAACAAGCATGATCTTAGATGATGTATTTAGAACAAATTTTGTAAAAGATTCTTTATGTCTTTTATCTTGTAAATCTCTGTGTTTGCTGTTAGTTTCTCAACTACATAAACAAAAAGGTCTTGTGAATATTTCATATTTTTGTGTTTTAAATTTTCTTTTGTCACAGAGATTTGTTAAACAAAACCTGCAGCCGAAGACTAATTATACATTGAATATTCATTAATACAACAAAGCAACAACATGTTAAGATTAAAATTACAAAGAGCCATCATTACAAAAAGGTTATGGTAACAAAATGAGAACGGAAGGAAAACGTTGTCGGAAAAAGTATGTATACTAAACAATTACAAAGTTAGCAATAAGAAATGATCTGTAATTAGCCTAATTAGTATCATGACTTTTCTTTTGATTTATAAATTATTAAATGTGAAAAAATATCATTTAAATCTAATCAGTAACCTGATGGATTCGTTAATATTTTTGTGATACATCGCAATACTGAAAAAAAATAATAACTATGCAATAAATTTAGATTGAATGTTTAACATTCTCTGAAAGTAGAACACCACTTTATTACTAGATTACTGTAACAAAGTTACTGCACATAGTCAAAAGGCAACAAAAAATGTAATAAAAACATAACCTCGGCAACAAGCCAATGTACAAATTCATAATTAACTTCGTAGAGTTGAAAAACCTTTCTTGTTTGATGTCAACAACAGCTATTATACAATAAGGTCAACCTAAACCACGATAAAAGTCTGCAGAAATTGCAAATAACATTACATTTTTTTGTAAACATGTTAATTAACTGAAGACTTGATACAACACTCAAAATATAAATAACTAAGCACATTTTTATCCCATACCACACACAACAACAAAATCGTTACAACTCATAATAATGAATGTAGTCCAGGGAGCCAATTGACCCAAGAACATAATGTGTGGAAACCTCATTTTTCTGAACTCAAACACAACAGATGTCCGCAGCGCTGGGATTTATTAACGCAGATCCAACAAAAAACTAAAACAAGAACACAAACAGTGTTATTAAATACCGGACTGGTTCAAAGCAAATCTGCACGCTTCCCAATTCCAACTTTATTGACTGGCGGACTCAGTTCATTCAGGTTGCGGCGCATTGTGCATCTCAACACTCAATAGAATTGCCCCCGCAACAAGCTGGAGTTAAGAAAAAGCCCTGTTCCACCTCGTGAAAGGCAAAGCCATTTCATTTCTTTAGACGGCACAGGCACGAAACAGCCTATGTGGTGGGAAGATTTCATTCAAAAATATCCATTCTTTTCGTTTATAATGTGGGCAATGAATTTCTTAAGAACAAATGCATCCTTTGTTGAAAGTATTCAATGTGGTTGCGAGACAGTTTGCACGGTAGTTGGCGTACAGTTCATGTCATTTTTGTTTTGTATGGAATCAGGGTAGTGACCGAGCCTAGCGTATTATGCGTCAGCGCTAATCTTAGCCATCTACAAGACGTCAGTGTCGCACCTTGACGATGACCCCTACCTGACTCACGCGTTTAATCCGACCACATTTAGTTGTCTAGTAATTAGGAGAATACTGAGTAAATTAAGTTTGATTAAATTTTATTACGTCTTCGCATTGTGTTGTGAGAAATTATACAAATTCATACCATTACGTGTTTTTAATGTCTTTTTAACTTGTGCATTATAACGAATTGCTATTACCATAAAACCAAATTTGATACTATCTATTTATGTGTAAATAAAAAGAAAAGAAGACAGGAGAGTAATAAAACACTTTATTTTGAAATTTATGAACCATTTTCATAAGCCTGGCTTGTACCAATAGATTCAATCCGACAAACTCAAACTCATAATTCGATACCCAAATACAAAAGACACGCAATTCTATATAATTTGTAGACCAAACAAAAATTCTTCCGCGTCTGCGTACTAGGAAATACTGTGATAGGCTGCTAAAATCCATGCAAATTGGAAGTGTGGCTACTTAGCACTGATCGTACGAAGAACTCTCACCCCGAGACTAACGGATCACGCGACCTGGATACAGGCATTGTCTACATCGATCTTACATAAACCATTTATGTTAATTCAAGTGAAACCGGCATGCGTTCTTTTACTGCGACTACTTATATGTATATACTTAAATACATGTGTGTCGACAAAATCGCCTGCACTACAGGGTTAGGTTAGGTTAGGTTTTCATTACAATTATCTGAGGTGCGAAAAAACTCAGCAATATGTCCAAAAACCTAGTTTACAATAAAAACTTTAATCGTTTACGTTCAAGTTTATTTTATTACAAATAACTTTTTATTTGGCAAAACTTTTTCATCTGAAGGTGTAGATAGAGATGCGACCATGGTTCATTCGCACTGCTAATTTCCTTTCTATTATGTAATGCGCGCGGAATTATAAGCATTCTTATTGGACCCAGATGCTAAATCCGTGCAACACGTGTTTTAAGAATCGGAAGTTTCCACTTCTAATTGGCCGACGTCGACATCGATCCATATACAATCAAAGTACCCCTCGGGTATACAATCGACGTATGCCGTCGATCGATCAAAGCAGAGGTTCCCAAACTTTTTTTTTCTGGCTGGTTCCGGTCGACTTTTCTTTTATTTTAGGTTTTGCAGAGAAAGTGCATTACAACTACCGGCCAGTCATCGCGGGGGATTATATGGGTGCCACCATCCCTCTTACGACACCAATCAATATAAATTTTCATGGACCAACAACTTTTGGCCATACCAATGTGGACCCACATCAAGTCTCCCATGGACCCCTGGGGGTCCATCTGGACCACTTTGGGTATCAGTGCACCAAAGTAATTTTTACGTCAAAAATGACCATTCTGCTCGCCACACACTCGCCGAGGATCTGGAATGTGAAAATTGGACCGTATATTGCAAAGCTGTCGAGTTTCTTAGATTTTTCATACTGTGTCATCGTACGGAGCCAAATTAAATCGCAGCTATTTTATAACTGATCCATCCGAACGTAGAAATTTCTCGTAGCGAGTGTGGTCTGCATAATATGGAATTACGCTATATTGCTGCTCTAATTTAACTTTTTAACCGACTTTAAAAAGGAGGTTAAAATTTCACTGACTTACTAGACACTGCCCACAAAACGATTATACTTAACATATGGTTTTGTTATATTGATAACATTCGGCTAAACCACATGTGATGCCCTTGTCAAAATAGGTCAACAGATAAAATTGCGTATCAATTGTTATCGTATTTACATTGGCGTCCCATGTCAAAAACGCATTATTTATTTACATTTAGTCTTTTTTGGTGGTGATAACATTATTATATTTCTTTATCGTTACAAAGAAAATAAAAGATCCATATTATAAGTAGATTACGGCTTATAATACCACAATATCTATATTATGTAGTTTGAGTTTGTTGTTATTTTGAGCTATATAAAAAAATATAATAAATATTAATAATAATAACTATTTTAACTTAATTATGTATTGATTAATATTTAAAAGCCATCCAGTATATTTATGCGTTTTTTACATTCCAAACGTATGGTCGGTACCTACATAATAAAAAAAAATACGATTTTTGGACCCACCATACTTATATAGGTACTTGCAATTTATAATTAGTATAATGACTAATCGGATGAACAAACAAAGTTCGAAATAGAATGCTAGCACTAATAGTTGATAACCAGTGATGTTAATCCGAACTCAATATACCCTTTAAAGAAAGTGCAAAGTATAAAATTATTTTTATAACACATTTAAAATTTTGTTCTTTATAGTATTTTAACAGTATTTTTCCTATTCATGTAGGGACTATGCACCATGACTGTTTTATTACTGTATAAAGATATAAACAAACAAGAGACAATAGAAATATTATCATAAACAGTTGCTAGGTTCTTATTTCGTATAATCGCATTTTATGGTTATGTCGTTTTGAATGCTAATGAGTTACAGGTTCAAAGTGCTTATAACAACATTCTTAACATACTTAATACAATTGTGATTATGAATAATATTTTTTCAGATATTTAAATACGTATTAACGTAGGTATTATCCCTTCTATCTAAACTAATTTAAACCTACGCTATGCTAGATGTTGTACCGTCTAATTAATAATATCAGCCCTGTATTATATACTTCCCCACCGCTGAGCACGGGCCTCCTCTACTACTGAGAGAGATTAGGCCTTAGTCCACCACGCTGGCCTAGTGCGGATTGGTAGACTTCACACACCTTCGAAATTGCTATAGAGAACTTCTCAAATGTGCAAGTTTCCTCACGATGTTTTCCTTCACCGTTAAAGCGAACGATAAATTCACAAAGAATACACACATGATTTTTTTTTTAGAAAAGTCAGAGGTGTGTGCCCTTGGGATTTGAACCTGCGGACATTCGTCTTGGCAGTCCGTTCCACACCCAACTAGGCTATCGCCGCTTACCGTCTAATTAGATAGTAAAAATATCTCAAGACCATCAACAACATCAGAACATAATTTAACATGCCGAACCCATCTTTATCAATATTTAAAAATATACCCTGATAACTTTATGATAAAATCCTTTTTCGATATCGTTTTTAAATCAACTAGTATTGGGTTGCGAGAGGTCTATCACCTACCGCATCACATCCGTATATTCATAAAATTAGTATTCCGTGGGACCCACTCGTATCGCGACCCCAATATTGATTAGTTAGCAAACGTGATCCATGTCTCCACACAAGGAATTTTCACTTGAAACCAAGGATTAAAATCAAAACCAGACGCTATAATCAAGCTGTCAGTATGCATGTAAATTATGTGGTGGAGGAGACGACATACATTACTTTTTATTCCGTTATATACTACTACTGGATTAGTGCTCTGTGCTATTAGAAGTTATTATTAAATTAATAAAGCAGCATATATCTAACTTGGACGTTGTTAATGCATCAATAATTGCTCTGGTATTATAAATGTTGAAAATGATCCCTCACCAGGCGACATAGTTGATCGTTCGTCATTTTATCTACAAAAAAAATCCTACAGATCATTGCAATTAAAATACGCTTAGATCAAAACATGAGAATCAGTACAACACGCGTGCCTATTATATTTTCTAATCAACGCAACGAATTATTAGGCAGACCTATAAATTCTTTCATAGGATCCATAAAATGACTTCATAAAATGGCAAAAGCTATCTATTACGTGAAACGTAACAGCACGCGTATTAACTTTTTATGAGTCGTGTAATATTTGAACAAAATGATAAAATATTAGATTAGTATGAAAATGTTGTTGGTGTGATGCCAAATTGGGTTATAAATTATGTCTGCATGTCGTTACATCTTACGTACTAGTATTTCTTCCTGAAACATTACGAGACGAAACACATAAAAAGGACATAAGAAAGCGTAGTGTTTGAAAATACTGAACATTCTTATTCTCAAAATATAATGTTTTGCAAGGAAATACTTTTATCTCTCCGCGTCTAGAGATATTCTGTTGGATTTTAATATTTATGAAATACACCAACTTTGCCAAATCTAGAGACTAAGCGTTTCTCATGTGGGCTTACTCATGTCTCGCCGCGCGGAATGATAAAGGATATCCTGGCAATGATATTCGTTTTAAATATCGTTGTATCCTGGCAATTGATTTCGTTTTTGTTTTGTCTTATTTAAGTAGACTTTCCTGCAATACTTGTGCTTAATTGATTTACATTATATAAAATTATAATTACTTCTCGTACAAATAAAAGTTATGTAAAAGACATAAAATAAATCGTAAGAAAAATCTAAGAGAGATATTAATAAAATTTATAAAATCCAATTTGCTGTACTACGCTGTTTACGATGTAGGTATATTTTTCTTTGCTCCATTTAGCCGGAATATACGCACTCCAATGTCTTTCAATAAGGAAATTTCTTTCTAGCTGAACTAATTTGTTCCTCAGGAAGTTCAATTTCTGCTTACTTATCGATAAATTTCAGCAACCGAATGAATTAATAGTCAGTGAAAAAACACTGGAGCCAGTGTAACTACTGGACATAATAGGATTTAACATCTCATATTAGGATATCTTTCATGTCTCAGGATGGCGAGCGCAGTGGACTACCAAACAATTTTTTTATCTTCAAGGTGTTCGATCATATTTTTACTGTGGTCATTCCTCATTCAAAGCAATCACAAAAAAGTTAATTTTGTCTCTATTTCAATATCGGTTCGCAAATGTTAGGTATAAGAAAGCATTAAGTTAATTATTGGTTACAAAGGTAAACCAAGCCTGATTGACAATCATAAAACAAGGCTATTTCAAAGAAATCGCTCGGCGTCATGTGTCTGTATACCGTAAGTTGGTTTCCGAGGATGCCGTATAATGTTTTCTTAGAACGACGTGTTGAAACGGTCATAATAATACAAGGTCATCGTAAAGAATATATTTCACTCGCCGATGCGTAGTCATAGTAATTTGAAACATTATGTTGTCTACACACGTAAATGAGTGAGAAAAGCTCACGATCAACATTCCACGCGCGAGCGTTAATAAAATTTTACTGTTTTACTAAAATAGCTAAACATAAACAATCCTGCAACATCATAACGCAAAGACTAGGTATATCTCAAGTAAAGTCAGAATGCACCCTCGTAAAATCTTGTAACCACTAAATGGTAGCTTGCACCATGTTGACTGCATAGTATAATGTTTAACTTAATTTTGATGATCGTGCTTGAGTTCAAAACCATAAAACTTCTATGAATTACAATTCGATCGTAATTTTATAATTGCATTGTGTTCTGTGTATAATCTTATTGTAGAATCTAATTAATGCAATTTTAAAAACCAGATATATAATTCAACAAAATATTATGTTATATGCGACAAGAAAGAAGTCTTTCCTATTACTAGTCTCTAAATCACTATAAAGATCCAAATCGCAATCTTTGTGAAAAATCAGATAAAAAAAAAATCACACCAAATCACCGAGATTAAAAATTGCCTATAGTATACCCCGGATTATAATTTATCCATGTGCTAAATTCCACTCGAATCCGTTCAGCGAATTATGTCTTCACTTCTAACAAACATTCAAAAAAATTCACAAAAAATAAGATAAGAGTACTAACATACATAATATAACAGTAATGTTCACTAATGCCCAATTTGTTTTGAAATATTGCGACATGCGATATAGATTATAGTCAACAGTAACATATTTTGTATTAAACTACGAAACTCAATGTTGCCAATTATCACGCACACTATTACCGAAAGGTGACCTCCAGACAGCTTGAAGGCTTACTGTAATCGGTGATCCTTCATAACAAATAGTTATTACGTAACGAAGGAATCAGACTTGGATTAATTTCCAATAAGTTCTTCGATCACCGACTATAGAAACTGTTTGGTTAAATACAAATTGATTCTTTTTTGTACATAATATACATTTCCAAAAACCTGTGTGACATTACACAATATTATTATAATAAGTTTCCACACCTGAAAAAATATGCATAGAAAATTATTTATATTTTTTATTACCTTTTAATTTTGTAATCATCTGCCAGACTCGCCTTGACATGTTTATGACATCGATAACCCCATCGGGTTATCTTATTGTCCCGCTAAACGTAATGTACTAACATGCGAAGCTGACCCCAAAAGCTAATAGCTAGAACAAGCATTACAGAGACATAATTCGCAGTATTACGATGTATACAATAACCAACTCCCTCTTCAGACATCTTAAAAACAACGCAACTTCATACGCAGTATGATAAAATATAACGAATTCAATACAACGTATGATTAATTAATCTGTTATAAATCTGATAAAGCCACCTGTATTCCAATAGAGACTCCGACTACGAATTGTGTACCCCTATTTTTCGGTCAGGCCAACGAACACCCCCTAAAATGTCCCGTAGACCCCTGAGGGTCCACCTGGACCACTTTGGGAATCAATGCAATAGTGTTAAACATCTCTTTAAATTATTATGAATGAACAGGAAACAATCGGAAAGAATTTCGAAGGTATGTGAAGTCTGCTAAACCCCACTAGACGTGTTAGACTAAGGCCTGAGCCTTTTCAGTAGTAGATGAGAACCTTGGCCAGCATTGGGTCATATAAACTACCCTGGTATTATTATTGTGAATATAATGAACCTAAGTCGCGTAGACATTCAACCCTAGCATTTACTAACACTTCTTTGTATGCTTGGCATATATCCTGAATACGCCATGAAACCATTGCGCATTGTCGACGAACAATGCCATTATTTTACAAGGAATGAATGCACTTAATAGGTTCCTTGTTCGAAAATGTCCTCCTTACATCATCAAAGCCAATGAATCACAACGTTTTCCTGCCCGCATATATGAATGAACGTCGATGGTATGTTTACGAGACTGTGTTCATACGACGCAATGCGCATTAACAGCCGCAAAAATGTCCGCACGCATTTTTGCGTATAAATCAATGACGCACTTTAGTGCACTTAGTTTTTATCGATTTTTAAAAAATCACACCGTGTTTATTTTTCCCTGTTACACTCTGTAAAAATAGTAAAAGATTCTTTTAAATCTAAGTTATGAACCGAACTAGCACGTAAAATTTCCAAACATAAATACGCACACTTTATCGAGTTCGATTTGAAATTCTATTCTCAGTTACGTAAGTTTATTACAAAGTTAAATGGGAAAGTTCTTTAACGTAATGTGGTTTCTGTTTTAACGTCGATAAAAGTGATGCTCGATTACAAATGCTGACCATTGTTTCACCATTATGGGCAATTGTATCTTTCAATTTCTTTTCGATTAAACTGCTTTTCTATATCTGTGGTTATATGAAGACAACAAACAAAATATTTATCGCGAAATATTATTGAATTAATAAATTTTTAGTTGTTCTGGATCAATTATAATTATAATTAAACAGATTTTAACTAGGCTATCATGAGTCACTATGATAAATTTATAAGATTATGACGTGTACGACCCGTCATAAGTAATGAGTTGATATAAATTTTTAAATATTTCGAAACGTAAATTTCTACATATTTAAAAACTCTCCAATTAAACCTATTAGATATTACGGATACATAACACTGTGACATAACATGGTAATTCCAAATTTAAAAATACACATTCTTGAACTAGATTGGATAATTTCAATGTAAATAGTGACGATACCTCACATAAATGATTAATGCAAAATACTTCCGCAAAACACATTAGTAAAACGAGTGTCTCGTCGGTTCCTTACTTACTTCCTGCATAATTTGTATGCGGAAATTCGTAAAGTTGTCGCCTTTGAGTATAAAGTAAGTGTAACAAAACTGTCTCATTGTTTAACATGTTCACCATTTATTTTGTACACATTTAAGTTCCTTGTGTGGAATGAAGTAAGCTATAAATTTATTAATAATACTTACTTACAGATGTTTTTCTTCTGTTGCTAGATTGCCATATTATTGAAGAATTATGTACTTAATGCTTTTACCTTTATTTTCATTTATTATACTTGAATTAATGACTTATATACATATTATAATGTGTATAATTAAAATATTGTTTGAAGCTCTAGTTTCATAAATATTATACTTAGATACTATGAATGTGTATACTGATTTTACTCTTTGAAATTAATACACTTATCAAACAAAAGGACACAATTTTAGCATATGTTAGACAGTAAATTCTCTAAATTAGTCACTTAAGATAATCAAGGTTACAGTCTTCAAGCGCCTATAATGTATTATCAAATTCCGCAGATTCGGGTTTTCAAAATGGAATTTGACCTTCCCAAACTATAAAAATATGTATTAATGGTCCGACGACAAAAAAATATGTAGCCTATGTATACTTAGTTTACTTTAATCTTGAGACATCGAAAAATTCTGAACTAAGTTTATTATACAAAAGGATCTCATCTTTTTGACCCTCTCGAACTGTTCACGAAATTCCAACATTTTTAAATTTGGAATGTGGATAACGATATGTTGACACAAATAACTGACCGTTCATTTACTATAGAAAGTATTATTTCCAAGCATTCGTCGGCGAAAAAGTTTGATTCGTTACACAACAGCGCCTCGAGCAAGGTTACATTCGATAAGTCAAGTTTCGTTTCGAGTTATTCGATTCGGTACCTCATGATTGATGCGTTGTCATGGATGTTTAGTTGACGGTTATGTTGTGACACGCGCAGATTGTATGTGCGATAATTAATTTATTTGATGTGTTGCTACATTGTAAGTCGTGTTGACCTGTTGTAATGGTTCAACACATTTTGATGCAATGTAAGTAGTAGGTACCGAGTCCTACTTTAGTGTGATAATTAATCTTTTTTATCATACCTCTAGACCACAGATTAAGCCGTATCTACATTAACAATTGGTTTTACGTCGATGAGACCAAAAATGACGGTGAAATTGCATTGATTTATTACGTCGCAAACGATTCGTTTTGCTTTTAATTAACCACCACAGCGCAATACACCAGTTTTTATTAATGTGGTCTCAGCTTTAGATTAAAGACGTTGATCCGGTTATGTTCCTAATGACGTGCTAAAAAGGGACATCCAATTATTTTAACTCGTCGCCAGCAGTTTTTCTAAAGTTTTAATTTAGAAGATAGCGAAGTAACACGTTATAAATACCTCAGCGCTAACAATTATGCAAATTGTCACACACTGTTACTTATAGAGAGCTATGTAGTTGCAAATAGCGTCGTAAAAGGAGACGGCCAAGTTTTGAAACCTGTCTCAACTTAATGACTTTGAGGTGTTCAGTGGTTAAATAGGCAATTACATACTTTAACTGTGTTTTGTAATGTTATCTTATTAACTGGCTTGATGTTACCACGGAGAGTCCCAATGACACGTTACTTTCATTTTTAAAGGTTAGTAGGCATATATAAAAATACTAGAATGAAAGAGCCATTTTCAATATTAAAGTACATGAAGAATTGAATCTAAAGATTGTACACATTGCACCACATAAGTAATTCTAAGTGAAATCCAAGATCTTATTAAGAACGAATGGCATCTATTTCCTGCATGTATTTCCTGCATGGATTCCGCCATTGATACTACTCATGGGGGAATAAACAGCATTACATCCATTTGTGGTAAGTAACGCGTCTCGGTGGACTGATTTCCTCATCGAAGTAAATGGTATTAAGTCTAATCAACATTTATCTCGAGATTGTTGTGGAACCACTTTCTTTAGATCCGTGTATCTAAGTTTATTTGTTTCCGCGTATCAGCTGGGTCTCTCATCGGAAATCAGTAGAGCCGTATTGGTTAGATGCTACTCCAGTAAGAAGCTGAATATAAGGGTTAAGAGTTAGTTCCTTTTGTTGCTAAAATTTTATGCTGTCTTTTGATGTACATTTTTGTTTGGGATTTGTTCGTCCCAGGAATAAAATCTTTCTTGTTTCTTATGTAACTTTAGCACGGATAAATAAATCAGTCGCTTTTTATATAACCTTTGTCCTTATACATAATGAATCTACGTTGTTATATGTGTTTAAAAACTTTCGGCTTATATAGCGGCCGTCTGCGTAGCCCTAACCCTCCGAAAGCCTGAGGATGCCATTTTTGGCAGCAAACTTTTCCACTTCTTGGTCATAAAAATATGTTAAGTAAGACTAATTTCGCCTACCGAGGTAAAAGGGAATTTATAAACATTTCTGTTATGTGGTTTAATTTATCGCCTCATTAGTTCAGTGGCAGCGATGAACTGTGAAACGAGTGTAATGTTACATTCGATTCCCGGGCCGGATAATCGAAATTTGCGCGAGTTTTTCGATACGATCGATACTGCAAGTTTCACGAGATTGGAATTTATACTTGAAGTGGCAATAGCCTCATCACATTATAGAATGAAAATAAGCTCGGCTATCGTAGCTGCGCTGGTGCTTTACACGCCGTGTGCATGTGCAGTAGTATAGGCTAGATAAATTATTTATTGATAAATTACAAAATTAAAATAATCATTACAATTTTGATAAATTTTGAACATTATTGTAAACATTTGCTTATTTCTAATCGAAGCGGCCGCCACGGACCATACCTGACGCAAAGGTGCCCATAACGTTGGCAACATTACCACGCTGTATAGAAAGAGATATCTGTTGCACCAGATACGATACCGCCCATGGACTAAAACCATGCCAGAGGCACAGACCAGCTATTGCCTACCGGGATAAATACATGCCCAGACTGTCGGCAAACTTATGCTGGCCTGCCCAACACTTCTCCGCGACTCTTAGAGAAGTTAAATTAATCTCAATAAATTAATTGTTCCAGTGCTTGAGGATGGAGTAATATCAAAACGTCAAAATGCGGTGGTTCAAAAAGGGCGAGCCGCCGCGGCTGCTCGCCGTCTCCCCGGACATGGAGCCACGATCCACCCGTAGATCCAGGATTGGTAAGTACTCACACATTCAAAACTCTTTCTATTTACCAAACCGTACGCTAACTAAATATTAACTAAAAACTAATATTTAGTTCTCAGTAATTTTTCATCAACATCAATTAGTCCAGCAAATCAGTAACTGTAAGTTCAGGATAAACAAATAAAAGCAGGAATACGTATAACTATAAGTAATTCGCTAATATTTATTCTGACGTTTAAAGAAGTTCCTAACTACACAAAAAGGAAACTTAAGAATGTTTTGATCTCAACTCGAAGCATTGAAGACGTTAATATATTTCTCCTTGAAAGACCTATAAATGTACACATGCATAATATATTTAATGGTTACTTTAACAAAAACAAGCAACTACAACTGTCTATTGGCGACGCATTCTGTGTTGGCGTCAAATAAATTGTGCGTTTTTATTAACACCTTCTACGGAATGAGTGTTGGCTCTACCATTTCTGTAATAGTTTGTGCCCTATTTTGTAAAGAAAATATGGTAAATAAAGGAATATAACCATTCATCAATAAAACAGTGTGACCAAATTATGTTTTTGAAGTATAAGGAAGTAACTTCAGTCCATTTAAAATATTATCACGTGGGTTTGATCGGTTGTTTTGATTTTAAATAAAAACCAAGAGATTAAATCCATAAATAAAATAGACCAGTAAGATACAAGAGTACTTAATGTAAAGTAATGTATATATGTGTGTATAAGGGAAAATAAATTTAGTTAATCGTGCTAACGAAAACTCATATACATATTTTCAGTCTATAAATTTATGTTCATCAATAATCCCAGTTCTACATTAAAACTACATATTTATACGTTAAATAAATGATATCTGAAGTTATTTATTGATATTTATGAATAGCAAGGAAGGAAAACATGGTGAAAATCTGCGTTCCTGGGAATTCTCCGCACCTGTACATAATTTAATATTAATTCGTAACTAATAACAATCAAGACTTCATTGCCAGGAAAGTTACGCAAAACTAATGTAACAACCATTATCCTTTATCATTATAACAATAATGATTAGGTAATACAAGTTAACCCAATTATCAGCCACTTATTAGGTAACTCTGAGGCTAGCAATGCGTCACAATAGTTTATTTAGTAATTTCCTTGCTGCAATTGTCCATATTGATTTGTTTATAAATAAATTTTAATCCGTTTTCCTTTTACATTTACATATGTACGTACTAGGATTTCATAATAAATCATTATCCCCCTCTACAATAAATGTTATTCAACAACAATAAACACGTTTTTAGTTAGAAATAATCTCGTACCTTATAGTGTTTCTGTGTTGTTTATAGTTAAGTCTGCTGGAAAACCTAAATAAATATAGCGATGTTATAACATCATATAACATTTAAAAAAAGTTTAAGTCAAATACCTAAAATTCTGATATAGTTACTCACAAAACAGATGATTATTGGCACACAATACTACGATTAGGTCATAATTCAGAATACAACCCAAAATCATTCTAAACCTATCATAGCTAGCATCTGTTGCTTTTATGCTGGCATTTTCTTAACTCGATATAGACTATCAAGTGGCTCACGGTACTCAATCACGAGGCGTTTTTATACCACTTGTACTACAAGATGTCGAAGTTGCTGAAGCAACTGTCAGTTTCAAACTACTTAGTTAGTGTTTCTGAGCAACAAGTTTACCATATCTTCCACCGCAACTTAATAATCACTTACTCTGTTTCACGAAATATCTCGATGTTTATTTCATGGTATTTGTATTCTCATCAACACTCGAATTATCGAGTCGCAATCACACGTTGCTTATAACACGGTCTGTCATACTAATTAATAGTCCACGCTGACCTATCACTTTTGCAATGCTAACTGTACTTGTATTATGTAACTGTATCTTCGGGTGAGCTAGCAACGCATCGGGAACTCAATGTTCTTTATTTAATGACGCTACATTAATTACTTGGTTTGGGACGACGTTTCAAAATGATAGTAGGTGCTCTTAGTCTCTGTTGTAAAATAACTTATATACATATTTTGCTTATAAGTTACAATAAATATTCTATATACTAACGTTAAATTTAACAATTTCGAAATATTTAAGTCTAGTAATTTTTTTTAAAATCAAGTGTCAAAATTTACGTGTTATAGGAATTCCACAAGCTTTAAATATGTTTCTGAAATTTATTTCAGAATGAAGAAGATTTTTCTTTACTTAATTTAAGTAACAATAAACTTGTAATGGATAGGAGAGAAAGCATATCATCTTGCATAATACATTGATATTTATATCTATCACTTCATCCATTCGTTATTTAATACGGCAGTTAGAAATTTAGAAAGTGGCGTACAATTTGCTAGAAACTTGAAACTAGTGTAAACAGTAAGATGTATTTCATGATTTTAAATCTTTATTAATATTGTATTTATTTTATTTGCAGATATGTCACCAGTCCGCTATCCTAACAGAAAAAGTAGCGGCAGTTCGGTTGAAACCAACTTCTACAATCTAAGCGACCAAATAATTATAGTGGAAAAATCACCGCACCATTGTCATCGCGGTGGCGAAACTCCCGTCACACGTCGAATATCGCTGCAAAACGGTCCCATCTCACCACAAGAAAGTTATAATACATCTCGTAAAAACCGCGGAGGCTCTTTAGAAAAAGAGTATATGGTATATAGGGAAAAGCGAAACCCGTTGCTCGACAAAGTAAAAAATACTAAACTGTCGTGTTTCAAATCTAACGGACCACTTCGACATGCTGACGATGCCGCATCAACGTCTGGAAGTGATTGCAGCGGTTTCGGACATGTCGAAGATGTGTCGAATTGTCGCTATAGCAACGCTTACCCCGAAACACATATCGAATTTGAAAATCACAATCCGTGGGTAAAAATGCCTAATTATGACGATGATGTCTTTTTTACCAAAACTGTTCCTAGTCCTGCTGATTGTCAATGGCGAGAAGGTAAATGTTTCAATAATAGAGGTACTAGATGCTACAGTTCAGGTTCAGAATGTGATCGGTATCATGAGATTCCAAAAGCGGGTGCGAAACTATCGAAATCTAGTGATCAAATTTTTAACGATGATTATGAACCTTATAGCGAAGCCCCTGTGTCATTAAAATCTCAATACAAAAAGACTGATAAATTTAAGACTAAAGATGGAAAAGATTCTGTTGGTCCAAGTTCCTGCCTGTCCGCGAAACTACGAGCCATGTCAGACAGATATCTCAAGTCATCAACAAATAAATTTCTGTCAAGATTATACAAACAGGGCGGCGAAAATGATGATGAATATGATAATTGTAATAATGAACAGAATTTAAAACACTCTAGTGCAGTTAGTAAAAGCCGCAAAAAGAGAGGCGGTGTCAGGGCAAAATTACGCAGTTTTTCTTACGGCGCCCTACCCGGTTTAGACGAATTTCAAAAAGGACATTCTGTTTTTCATGATGATGCCTATCAAGTATCGTGTGACGATGAAAATGTTTTAATACAAGATACGGAAGACGCAGATTCAGGAATTCTAGTCAATGAATCAACAGCTTCCTCGATCTTTGATAGTGATAGAATTTCGTCTAGATGTGAAAGTTCTGCATCGCATGCGAACACTTTAGTGCCGTCTCATGGAAGAAGTGTATCTGGAGATCAAAGCTACGCAAAAACACGAACATCTGGAAGGATGAGTAGAGAAAGAAAAGAATGTCCAAGGCCTAGACCCCGACACACTCAAAGAGCTCTCTCTCTTGATCGCAAAGAGATCCTCAGGCGTATGCCAAAGAATAAAGGTGACTATGAGGAGCCTCAATATTTACAACTGACCGAAAAACAAAAAATGCGGCAACGAGATGCTACTTTAGGAGACTCTGGCATACCTCCTATACCACCTTGCAGAAAACCTACGAGAGGCATTAAAGCTGAAAAATCTGAATTTAAAGTAGTCAAAATTACAAGAAGGAATCCCTCTGATGAATTGGGAATATTTATAGCTAAAACAAAACTTACTGATGAAGGCCATATAGGATATTTAGTCGCTCATGTAGTTCCAGGAGGATTAGCTGAAAAGTAAGCTAATGATATATTTATATTACAATTTACAAAAAAAATTTAGTAAATCTTAAATGTAAAACTTTTTTTTCAGGGAAGGAACTTTGCGTATAGGCGATGAGTTGCTGAATGTGAACGGTCGAAGATTACGCGACCTCACTATGTCTGAAGCCAAAGAAGCTCTAAAATCTGGTGCTGCCGAAATTGACATTGTGATTTGTAGACAACGTGACAAAACATCACCTGATGCTAGACAACGGGAACCATCCCAAAGAAGCGTCGTCCTCATGCGGGAAAGTTCAGTGGACTACGAAAACGCAATCATATTAGGGAAGGAAAAACATATCGATAAATATGACGTCAAAACGGACCGGCGGCGGTCGCAGGATGAGTCCGCATGTAATCGCAGCGCACTATCAGCAGCGGACGAGCCGGCGGACGGCGCGGCGAGCGCGCACTCACACTTCCTCAAAGGTCATAACGCGAGCTACAGCAGCATGAATAACAAGCTGCTTCGCCGGCAGGTCGTCAGTTACGGTGGCGCTAATAAAGATGGACTTACGCTCAGTTGTGCCGGTGATATCGTGAACGTTGATACGCCGGATGGACCTCACGATCGGACTAAAGACAAAATTGACAGTGAAAGTGATACTCAAACACAAAATGCAGCAAATTTCTGCACGCTTCCCCGAAAACCGCGGGCACCAACGCACACATACCACACCATCACTTTCGAAAAAGGTCATGGCAAGAAGCCGCTGGGATTTACAATTGTCGGAGGCCGAGATTCGCCTCGAGGACCTCTTGGCATATTTATAAAAAGTATTCTCTCGCAAGGGCAAGCGGTGGATGATGGAAGACTGAAAGCAGGTACGTGCATTCGAACATTATAATATAAGTGAAGTTAGAATCTCAATATTTGTTGTTGAATAAATGCTTTGGAATGCAATGATAAAGGCACGTCGTAGTATTGTACCGATTCAAAGAAGTGATATATTAATTACAAAGCATACTTACAATATCAAACCAAGTTATTGTCGCTAGACGTGTCGTGGCATACGATACCAATGTTTATGTAATAAAAATTATTGTATATTACGATGAGTGACATCCACTGAATAATTATGAGCCAATCAAATGTCATTGAAACCGTTATGGAGAATATTTAACCTTTTGTGCGTTCGCCGGTATGATGTACCTACAAGTTAGTTGCTGTCACTTTAATTATTGCAGTAGTTAACAATATAAGACTATAGGTTTTGTAAAGTAACTAAAAATCAAACGTTTAACAATAAAATTCAATGATTACCTAAATAGCATTACATGTGAGGTACTAAGATTTTGAGTTGAAAAAAATATCGAAACAATAAAATATAAACAAAAAAGAATGCAATTTATTGGGAGACCGGAAAATGATTATCTAATGCTTTAATAATTTCTTATCACATTTATTATGACTCATTTATCATACTGATAACGATACAACAGTATGTCATTATGTTATGTCAATAATATATATACGATGATATGAATTTTGGTTTACAGTTAAGATACCTATTGTATTTTTCCCGTTTATAGCGCACGCTTTATTAAAGCATTTTAATAAAATCGGGATGTTCTAGAAATCTTATAGACATGTTTAAAACTCTTATAAGAGTTAGAGTTATAGTTCAGTCCCCCATACAAATACGATTATAAACTAAAAAGCACTACAAATCAATACAGCTTGAGAAAACAAAATAACGTCAAATATTATGTTAAAACCGAAAAACATGCAGCATGTTTTACTTACTCATAATAAGAATTATTTTTTACACATTATATCATTAAACAACAGTAAATATAAAATCAATAATTTAAGTTTTGGTCTCGTATTCCGATATTACCGCGGCAGCGACGTAAGTTTAAACCAATACTCAATTACTGGGGTATTTATTGCATCTATAGACAGTCTTGGTTATACTTGTTACGTGGGTAGACTAGGAACTCCCAGGTTCAATTTCTAAGTTGGGCAACAGTTTTAGTAAATATGTATATCACGATTTAAAATTAAATTCCCTAAAGACGATTTACATTAAACTATACGATCGTAAAAACTAACCCAAATTGTTTTAACATCATGATTCCAAATGCTTAACGCCAGTGCCACTATTGGAGTGCAATAAAGTCCTGTATAAAAATAAACAAACTACATTAAAGTGATTCTAGGGTAAAGACGAAGTAATACCGAAATTACTAATATTTAATTTCGATTTCAGGTGACGAGGTGTTAGCAGTGAACGGACAGGCGTGCCATGAGCTCGCTCACGTTGAAGCTTTGGCGCTCTTCAAAGCAGTCAAAAGTGGACCCATAGAACTCAGAATATGTAGGAGGGTAAAAAATTCACAGTAAGTGTCATTTTAATCTCTCATACTCTTTTATTTTATTTTTTGATACGTCCAGGGCAAAGCGGTCACTTTGCGGTGGACGGCATCTGATGGTAAGCAAAGTGAAATCTAGACAAAGTGTTGACTGACGAGAAATGGTTGTCCTTGACGGATTATGATACGAAATATTATAACTAACACCTTTTTGTAATACCTACTTGGTATCTTCGTAATCTATCGAGCCTTCTTTTTGTCTGTCTATTGTGGGTACTTTACTCTTGTTTTAGTTATATATAATCAATTGCATTTTATTATGATTAAAGCTGCAGCAACTCAGAATAGCGCAATTAGAAACAAAATGCATTTAAAGATGTGCTAAATATTTAATTTATTTATGCATTTTATGCAATAATGTACTATAAATGTGAGAGCAGCGTACAAAAGCAGGAAAAGTGGTATAAAATATTATAAATATGGTAAGCATCATTAAAGAAGGGAAAAGTAAAATAAATATAATCTATTGCAATACGGGGTCCTTATACTGCGTTTAACAAAATATTAACTCTAGAATAAATTACACAACAAAAAACCAAATCACTATTGGTAGAGATTTCTTTTCGAACAGCTAGATCTACCTGTCACTAACCATCGTAATTGACGTATTTGTCTCTTTCTATTAAGTGTTAAAGACAAGGATATAATATAAAATATATATCGTTACATAGTCTTTATTTCTCATAAAGTGTTATTTTAGATGATTATATGATAGTCGAAAGATCGATATTTTATTATTTATTGTTTTGATTATTTGAACCCATAAAATGTTATACATTATTTAGATTCCGTCAATATAAATTCTACCACCAACCAGGTCGGAAAGAAATTTTCACCAGAGAAAAACGGGCAAGAAACTCTGATGTTGCTCTTTTCAAAATCAGTTTAAGGTTTCTATAACATATAACAATAATAATATTTTTCTTCACTAGTGACTATAACAATATTATTTAACTTAGATCAGACGTCCTTATATTAAAGAATCGATGTCCCTACGATTTCAATTTTATGTTCCATTTCATACGAAATACATCTGATTAAATGCTTCCTTTTCTGATTACAGATCAACCAAAGCAAAATCGTGCACAGATCTTTTAAATGACGACGACTGATTGAAGATATTTATTACTTCTGGCCTTCAATGAATCTATTTATATTTCATAAATTTATTACGTTCCCTACAACTTTATGCTCGTAATAATAGGTAGGTACTTAAATAGTCTATGCCTGAGCTATGCATGACTTTACCTGTGTTTAAACTATTATCATCAAAGTCTTATCCGAAAGCTAATCATTCGTTTGTACTCTTCACAGTAAGTATAATTACACGTATTTCTTTTATTTTTAATGGACTGATTTTAAATATGTAATCAACGTAGATCTTATCTTATCTAAATCCAAAATATATAGAACTGTGCCATTTTAAATAAGCCGTTGCACATCATAAACATTTTCACTTAGGTTAAATGAATTGAAACAAAACTAACGATGACTATGATATCTTTTCTAAAGAATCTGTACCTGACTTTAATTTTCTATTGTCATATTTTATTGCGAAGCTCAAACGTAGCGGATACCGAAACAGAGAATCCCAAAGATTAATAAAAAATTAGGTAGTCCTGTATGTTTAGGTACCTATTTCCTGTCTTATTGTTAGTTGTGTACTTAGTAAGGGTTTTGTAGTATGTTTCTACCTAGTAATAAATAAACATAGATGTTACTACTAAATATACAAATAGAAAATAACAAAATTCAAAAATAATAGAGTGATGTTAATTAAGAATAAAATTGTTATTAGTTATACCTAATTCTTATAGATTTGTTGTTTTATGTGCAATAACAGTTAGGTAAATGAGGGCTATTCATTAATATATGTTTCTACTGTGATAAATTTTAAATCATTTTGTAACCAATGGAAATAAAAATCTGTACTGGAAAGCGATACACAATTAAAAAAAAAACACTTCTTTTTTTCTCGTCCATTCTCGGATATACTTAGATATAAAGTTTATTAGTTGTTGTTAACTGTAGCTCTTGAAGAGACGGCTTTACCTATTGTGCAGAGTGTGCGCTGCACACGGGCGCAGCGTGTTAGGAGGCACCGAGCGCCGCTCGCGACACGTTCGGAGACATGCATCGCTCGCGACACTGGCTCTGTCAAACAACCTGCGCCTGTGTTAAGGCTTTACTTTACACAATAACTTTTGATTTAATATTATCAAATTTATTAAAGATCTCTTTGTCTCCTAGGAGGCTCCAAGGAATCTCTTGCACACGGGCGACACATGGGTTAGAGCCGCCTCTGTGCTCTTGTAATAGATATGTCGAAACAAAATAACTATTTGACTATTAAATTGTACGTAAATGGGCCACAAAACTGTAAAACTCTCTTTTTTCATGTCAGAGAATCAATTTTCAGTACAATGACCTTGTTTAATCGATATTTCTATTTATGATAATTTCACAAAATGCATGAATTCGTTTAAAAATGTATGTTTTGGTACTTTTCAACGCTGATAAATCAAATAGAAATTGTGAACATTTTTCTTATGCAGTCAATCTATTTATTAATTTATATTATTGAGTGTAAAATTATATTCTATGTAGAGCGCTTAAAAATGTTTGTCGCTTTAGCAGCAGTGACCGATTGAAATACGTCCGTGTTTTAACGAACGATTCATTCGGTGCAGGAAATTAAATGTTATAATATATTATGTAGATATCATTCACAGGTACATTATAGAGAAGCTTATTATAGAATGCATATCATCGATTCATTTGTAATTATTTAGTTATTGTTCAATATAATAAACAAAAATATTTAGTTGTTTCATTTGCGTTAAGTACTGCAATTGCTTTCGTTATTTTACATTTAAATATAACAATAAAGCGTTGCGCAGACGCTGTCACCATGTTGCCGAGCATCACTACAAAACTATGATTTATGAAGTATGACGCCAAAAGTTGCTTCAGCAACGTGTTAACAGTGTACGTGTAGATCCTAAAACTATTCAATACCGATTGTATTGAATAGTTTTAGGATCTACACTTGTAATAGTTAATTTTGTATTGCTTTTGCATAGAAACATGATAATTTAGGGTGGATGAGCAACAATTTTACAGAGATGTCTCCTATTACTTTATTAGGTATTATTTTTAAGAAAATTTCTATCGGATCTATTGTTAGGCGCTATAGTGCAAAGGGGCCCCTGGCCCCCTTCAACTAGGAATCTACCGAATCCTGACCAATAATCTTTTTTTTAGATTTAGTTCACCACCCTCTGAAAACTAACCAAGCATATTTTTAGCTACCAAAATAATTCATCTGGGACCTTTTTGTTCCCGCCCAGGTCCTCGTATCAATTTTGCTTGTTACACACACTGGACTGTGGCCGCCATTTCTTTTTTGCACCCAAACCCTTAATCACCTAACTACGCCATAGGTAGCAAACAAGATAGTAAAGGGATTTTTTGAATTTTGTATGTTTTTCTAGACATCAGTGTATTTTTTTCAAAATAAGCGCCACCTATAGATTAAACTTAAAATCATGTAGGAAAATAGCCATAATATGTAAAGTACACTTTGTTCCATAAGATGGCGTTAAAACAACCAAGACAAGACAACAAGTCAACCAAGTGTATAAAAGATGGCGCTACTAGCTACATCTTACATACGATCATAGTTCGCTCCACGAAGTCAGATGACAGAATAAACTTTTTGGTCAAACCTACGACTAGGAAAAATATACCTACTTTGTACTATTTCTTTATTGCCCCATGCTTCACTCTAGGAAGCAGATAATGTTGTCTATAGCGAAATCTCGCATTGCTTATTAAACCTGTCGAAAGAAGTCGCGACTAGATAAAATGGGATCCATAATTAAAATATTAAAATCATGATTCTATTTCATAATAGGTAAGTAAATATAGGTACTTAGGAAAATATTTTATTCATTAGTAAAGTAGTAGGTAAATAAATTATTAAGGATTCTGGAACTTGGAAAAGTTAACTTTAAATTATAGTAATCCATTATAACTACTCATACGTTTTAAACATCCATATCGTCAAAGAATATTCACTACGGATTTCCTATCAATTACTAATGTAACACAGGTTTAAATCTTGTATATTTAACAAATCATACTGCAAATGTACCTACTTTATTCCCGTGACCATGAAAGCTACAGTCTTCGAAACGCTGGGAGTAAAAATTAAATCAGCTCGAAATAATCCGTTGAGCATTTAATTTCAACAGCGCCCATTTATTCTATACATTAAATATATTTCATATTTTATATCGAGCTTATATTATTATACCGTTAGAAATAAATGTAAGTACCTATCGACAATCTACATATTGTACCCAAGATCACTCTGATAACTAAGGCCCCGCGCAGATATGTCAAGGTTTTATAGTAGAATCACAACACAATAATAATTTATTACAGCAGCAGTGAGCTATTTTCATTTTATACAATACTATTAAAGTGACAATTGCATCTATAGTAGTGGCCTCTGGTGACTGTAACTAACTTGAATTTGACGACCCAAAATTACGGGTTGACACCGATACCTTTGATGATTATCTTTCGCGGAGTGTTGTCTAACATGGGTAAGAAATTGAAAAGGTCGAAATTTAGGTAAGGATTGAAGAAATATTTGTTTTTTGCTTTGCAACAGAAAATTGTTGCCTCATAATCTTAAGTTCTTAAATGATATCCGTCACATTATTTATATTCAAAATTTCACATTTATAAGTATATAGTAAGAAAACGATGCAAATTAAATCTTTTTTATATGGGCTTGTCAAAGTCACTGTGCACCTAATGGAGTGGGGTCTAATGCAATGTCGACTGACGAAAGATAATTGTCCCTCGGCAGTCGATACAATTATGCCGGCCTGTTGGAACCAGATATACATTGGCTGATCCCGGAACGCGACACACTTACGTGGGCCACTATGGCGGGTTTTAACACCTTGTATATGGCGGTCGCTATCCGGACGGATATAAAATATATAACATAAAGAAAACACACAACAATGGATACATGCAATATTTTATATACGTATTTACCTAGACTAAACACTCTAAATGATTACGCTAATTAACCGTTTCGGTCTAAAGTAATTAGGTAGAAAGTTAACGATTTACAAGCGAAAGACAGCCATCAGCTCATTTATTGTTTGTAGTAAAGAATATCCATTAAGGCGCATTGCCCCGTATGGTTTCCTCGGAAGCCATCAAATCGATCTAATTGGTATGTGAAACTTTCGCCGCGTTTATTTTAACACAAACAATGGAGAGCTAGCGTGCACCAGCGCGGACGTAAATCGTTTTCATAAAGGGACGGAAGCGAGACGTCGCGTGACGACCTGAATCCTCAATCGTCACATCACTCGCCTATTCTGTTTTTAGAGCTTCCTGATTTTGGCAGTAGGCATGCGTCTAACACTATTTTTATATTTCGTTCCATAACCGTCTGCGATAAAAGGAAAACAACAAGCAAATTTAAATTGACTCCTTAGTTATCATTATTAAAATGTCTTACATATACTTTTGAACAGATTAAGAGCGATGGCATGACAGGCAAAAAAGCGTTCGTTTAAACCAGCAGCAAATCACTTCGACGTTTCCGAGTAAGTACGGCACATTTGAAACGGTAATTCTCGACGCAGGGGCAGTTAAGCACCTTTTTATACACGCTTATACCAGCAAACAAGGGTAAACGAGTCCTCAATTACAGTTACATAATGTTGGTTAGGCATCACATAATCTAGTTTGATGATGAGTTGTGCTAACAAGAGCTTGGCTAACGCTCTACGCACTTTATCATGGCGAAACGTCTTGTTTACTTGTTAATCTTAATGAATTACTGTCAACAGCCAGGCAACGAGCTAATATGTACAAGTTTGTACCATAGAATTATCACATTCAAAAAGCGATAATGACAAAGCGCCGCGACGCATCATGAACTAATTTGAAACGAGTTATTATCGTCACCTTTGATTATCGTGTGATCTTATGTGTTTCCCTTTAATTTAAGGTATACGGAGTTTTAAACTATAGTCATAATAAAATAAGATAAATATAACCAATAAAACAGATAGTTTTGACCTCACACATATTACGTACATGTTATAAGATTTCCGCACATACGACGCTACAAAACCCAAATTCAAAACAAAATTATTTTTCTTCGTGAGGGGATCACATCTGCAGTCTGTAATATTTAGGTATACAATCAACTCATTACCAACCTTACCAGCTTCATGAGACAGGTACATACACCATTTCTCAAACATAAACTATTATAGAAAAATATTAATATTTTTGGAACTGAAAACATTAACTTACAGTTTTAAAGGTAAACTTAACCACAAAAACATCAGTACAACTTTAGCATATTTTCAAAGCTTACGCAACCCTTTGAGGTTTCGGAAAGAAAATTAGTCATGCATCCCCTGCATCGTTACACGCAGAACCCTTTCAATGTATCTCCCCTGGCTAATTTCGCATGCTCTCACCGCGCCGCGCCATCGTGCCGCGGGGCGAGCTTAACCAAAAATTATTGCACGCTAGGTATCAAATACTGAATTGTTTATGATAGGGGACGCCTTGTAAGACCAAGGGAATATAAATGTTCTAGAGTTTGTCTTGTATTTATAAAGTTTTAGATGGAAAGTAACCTAGCGTTGAAATTAATATTAACAAATTGGTGTTGTTTGTGGCTTCGCCGACATTAACATCCTTTCCTGTTACAAAAGTCCTTAAAACACCGCTTGACGCCAGTGCCATTTATAAAAAAAGAAACAGTATAAAAAAACTCTATAATTTCCAATGGGCACAAATCAACGGAATAAAAGTAGACCATGTGTGAATCCAGGACATGATCTAAGTTCTAAGCATATACCAAATTTTATAAAAATAAGTTCAACGTTTACTTCTAACAAACGTCTAAATATTTGGCAGAATTTAGAAGTTTAAGTCTGAGTAACAAATGACTCAGACTTAAACTTCTAAATTAATATATATATATATATATATATATATATATATATATATATATATATATATATATATATATATATATATATATAAATTATATAAAGGCTACATAGTCCACTTTGCTTAATGTAAAAAATATTTAGACGTTTGTTAGAAGTAAACGTTGAACTTATTTTTATAATATTTTGTTAAGTATCTACCTCTAGTCTCTACACCATAAAGCTTGAGAAATTTTATAATTTTTTAACAAAAACTGCTAAATTAAATCAGGTTGGCATTTAAAATAAAATTACAAAAGACATTCGCAAAAGACACTCTATTGCAAATTCGGAGCGGTCCAGTCTGATTATTCTCCACCCCAGACGCCGAAGATTTATGTAACTTTTGCGTTGAGAATTTTCACAAGTTGGACTAACTGTGATGTCTCTTAAAAGATAGCAGCTGTGTGTTCCGCTTCTAAATTGCCTTTAATTACACAATAAATATAGTATATGTTCAGCCATGCACTTAAGCATCTAGTTACCTGCTTATTATAACTGTTTGTTTATTTTTTTTTAGTTTAATATCATATTAATTCTAAATTTGACCGTACTTTTATTAGGTATGTGATAGCCAATCAGATTAACTCGAATGCTATTGCAGAAAAAAATATGAGTACTTGTAAAAAAAATTACGAAAATAATATCATTATCATAAATAAAATTAAACAAGGTTCTAAAAACAGAAGAGTGTGCTAATTCCAAATATGTGTAAAACAATGTTGTAAAAAAGATATCGCGATAATTAGCCTCAGAACCATCAATACAATATTATGTATTTGTCTTCAGGATACTAAAAGTCTAACAGCTACAGATCTTTTTACTGACCAAACCCACGTTTCCTTAACCATTATTATTATGTTAAACTGTGACTACTAATTGTTATTTCTAACGTTTACTACAGTTTTCTAAGCTGTAAATATTGCGTTAGCGCTTATTAACTTTCGCGTAGCTGAGATTTTCTTTTATTATAGTTTAATTAGTTACTGCGGATTTTTAGACGAAACCAATTGTTTTATTTTAATATATTTATTTTAAAAATAAGACACATAGATTCCTTTATCTCTGTATTAGGTAATAAAATATTATGTACTACGTATACTACCCAGGAGCAAATACCTAACTGCGCAACCTTAACAATAACTGTTTTATCTCACTCCAATTATTAAAATATTGCCGTGTCCGTTACAATTACGTAATGATATTGTATCAAAAATATCTACGAATGAAAACCGGTTCATTACAAAATAATGTTCTTTTTAGTGGTAATGACCCAATCACGTTTCATTGCTTAATTATAGCAGCCACTATCAGACGCTCATTATATTCAAGTTTAATTTGATTAACTTCCTTCTATACGTCGATTTATCTTAACCAAAACAAGTTATCTACTCGAATACGTCAGTTAATGTAAATATTTTTAATAAACTAGCCAGCGATAAACTTACGTGACATAGTATTAGCTTCATTTATCTCTACCAAACCAGCAAAATTAGCATAGAAAATAAATGTGCTGTAACTGCGTGACTGCATCATGCGATACACGCAGTTGGCGATCGCGTGATCTTCGACGGCCCTAAGTACTCCTATTTCAGTAATATTCGAACACGTAATGAGGAGGTAATGTACTTTTTCATTGGTTTCGTGAATGCATTTAAATATATTGACACACGGCGTGTGGCAACGCAACAAAGGGACGGTTAGTCGCTTCGTCGCAGTACAAAGGTATTCGGGCCAAGTGGCGACTCCAGGCGTCACAATAACACCATGACGGATCTCGCTATTCAAACCAACTTTTACTCTAATCGTTAAAGAAACGCGTTATGTATTTTATGTTAACGTAGTTGACGTCATGCGCTGATAAATAAGTATAATATTTTGATGAATCAAATGTCACCTAATATTATAGCATGTACTGCCTGACAAATCGATAAGATACTGGCTATGAACCTCTGTTGAGACGATTCTAATGAGTGTTAATTTTCTAATTGAAAATATTATAATCTTGCATGTCAATTTCATAAGTTTGTAATAAACTTAGAGAAGTATAGTTGCACAAGCTGTTTCTCTACCTAAGTTTAGAGAATATACCTGTAAGCTTAAATTATGTATTCAAGTTCGTCAGTCAAAAAGGGTTATAATTCCTTTTTAAAAGCACTTACACATTTTGCAATTGTTAAGTATTTCATTATATTATGTTACATATAAATATAGATACAATAATCCAGTTATTACATGGAGCGATATTAAATACAGTGTCGTTTAAATGGGTAATGTCAACCTAGTGTTTCGATGGTTTAGCAATAATATTAGCTATTTGTATGGATGTACACAGGCTCACCCCAAAATATTCAAAGGAACGAGATATTGGTTTATCACTACCTAAACGGTGGGCGCTATCTAAAAAATACCCTCCCACAGGATTACTTTGAAAAACATAGTCATTTCTTTTATATGCAATACGATTCATAAACAAAATGCTACAATCACTAAGATACAAATCGTGATTGAAATGTACGACTACACAAACTTCGCAGAATATCGATAAGTCAACCAAGCGCATGTTTCTGTAAATAACTGACTACGGTCCGATTGCGTTTGCGAATAATTCTCCCGGTATCAGTGCGAAGTAAATATCCTAAGCAATATTTTTTGCGAACGCTAATGCATCTGATATCAGAGGAAGTCGTCAGGGCTACGAATGGCTGCGAGCTGCGGAAATTGTATAGCATTGTGAAGGCAACACACCGAGTCAGTGCGAAATTTATATTTTTTTTGAGTGTAAGTCACTTTATTTCCGCCGCCCCATGTAGGTAAGTTTATGTATGTATGTAGGTTCCTAAAATACTTAATAATTTTCCATTACTTGTACTATGCAAGGCACTAAAGTTAAATAAACGAATGATTAATTAAACCGAGTGAGCGTCCTCTGAAATCCGCCACCCCTAAGAGGTTGCCGCACATAGGCCGCGACCTATACGCCCTATTTACAAATCCAGGACTGCACCTAGTATAAATACCGTGAACAGGAATGGGATTAATCATAATACAACTTTGACTTTTCTTATCGATTCTTTGTTAAATGATGACTTAATGGCTATAATGTATAATCCCAAAAAACAGCACGTTAAAATCGATATTTAGCGAGTTTTTTACCAGCAGATGCCGGGGCAGCGGTCCCACCGGTTATTTAAATTATTCACTAATTAAAAAGTTGAATATGAATTTGGAAGAATTATTTAATTACTAGAACCCACAGCAACATCATCATTGCAGTCCACTGCTGGATATAGGCTTCTCCCAAGATACGTCACAGAGCCCGGACTTGAATTTTGAAGAATTATTTAATTACTAATATCCACAGTATCACCATCATAATCATCAGCCCGTTGCAGTCTGCTGCTGGACATAGGCTTCTCCCAAGTCATTTATCTTACTAACGAAACTAATATTATAAAGACAAAAAAAAATATTTTTAAGATATTTGTTGGTACCGGACAAACTTAAAATCAAATTAACTGATTGTTGGCGACGCAAATACTTTTTAGCAAAATTGAGCTTTGTTTTTAAATTATTTAAATTCCGATTCCTCGATAAAATGTTGTTTCTATGTACTTACTTACGTGTCACTTGAAAGTGTTTCGTCGTATGTGAATAAATATTTTTTTTATAACGCCTATTTTAATTTTAACTGGTTGAGTACTGGCTCATCGTCAACACTGATTTTGGAAATTCATTTATGATTTCTTCCTTTCCCCTTAATGATATCGGCTTCTTTTATCCTGGAAACGGACATTAGAAGTACACAGTGGGACTAAAATCTATCGGCAAAAGGTGTTTCCCGCAGATAAAGCCGCGAACAACAAGTCACGGAATAATTACAGAGTGGATAATATCATTTCGGTAAACGTTGTAAACAAAATTATTGGTAAAGTAAAAAAAGCATAACCATGAAATCCGTAGTCTCGTTGTGTACACTACCTTATAGACATTAGCCGTTATAATAAAAGGGACACCCGCCCCTATTTCTTCTGTAGGCTGCGGACGTTTTAATGTTGTGGTTGAATTAGAACTATCACCTTTTGCGTATTTCTGTATAGAACGTAATTTTGTGGTCATGGAAAGAAGAAAGTCCAACACAATATTGTAGAAAATGATCTAAATAATATCGTAGTTGCTCACCATGAAGAAATGACATACTAATAATTGAAATATTTTTTTATAAAAACATATAAAATTTATAGTTAGAGTTAAATAGATATAAGAAATATATTTTAGGGGCAGTATTAAATACTTCTCTTTCTACTAACCGAAAGTAATTAAGCAACCACAAAAGAAAGGCACTTAAGAAAGTTTCCAATACCGTTACAAATTTTATATTAAACGCAATCACTGTCTCGTTTATAAAATTTTTAGTCACACCGTGTAATGCTTTCTAGTAATAAACAAACAGCGAATAACCTATTTAATGAAATTTCTGAGAAAGAAGCTAATACAGGTAATGACGATGCTACTTTCGAACAGTATATTATCGTAAATGCAAAGTTCGTTTCATTATTTTAAAATATTGAGAAGATAATAAAGGTATTTAAGCCTAAATTCGCCATATTATCCGAAGGCAATGAGAATTCATTGCTATTATCATTTAAAATTATGCAGTCTAAATAGTAGTTACATTTTCGACTTGTGTCACTCAGTAACAGGACATCGTGTAACGTTATCCAATCGAGAGTATGGCCCATATTGCGCGTATTATAGGACAAATAACTATTACTTACTCTAACTAGCTTGATACCGACGTTGTATTTAAGTGCGACTGCCAGCGACTCCCAAAGTCCTAGTATCGTTGCCGGGACGGAGAATGTGATATTGGATTTATTCGATTAAAATTACAGGTTGATTCCAATAAATTCTTTAAACCACTAACCACGTGGTAGTGATTAGAATAAATCAATAAAACTGATTGATCTGTTTGTATATCAAACACACTCAATTTTGATTGGTCCATTTTCGCTATAGATCTGTTCGTAGCTGTTAAGGTCATATGGGAATCGGCTATAAAAAAGTTTCCAAAATAACTAAAAATATTATCGTACGCTCTTTAATCAATAAGTAATTGTTTCATAACGAAGTATCAATATGTCTACATTGATATAAGATAAATAAATGTAACAAAGTTCTCTTTATGATCCAAGGGTAGAAGGCTCCCTCGACAATAAGGAGTTTGGGTTGAATTGTACGAGAAATAAACAAGATTTGGGCGCCATAATATTAGTGGCCGGGGTATTTGCAAGCCCAAAGGGCTTCTGGTATCGTGATATCTTGTATCTGTTTGGATGTTATTTATGGTTTAGTTCGCGTAATGACGAAACCAAGTACGAACTTAAACTGAATGTATAATCGTTGTGTGTTTTGAATAAGGATTTAAGAGCGCAATTAAAGCAAGCGTTTATTCAATTAATTGCTACTTATTTATCAATGTGGGACAATAAACGTCAACAACGAAAGATTAGAAACAAATTCGCATTGTGATTAACAGTTTAAGTTTGAACAGTATACAAAGAATTAGAGCCTTAAAATATAAATACATAACATAACATCACGCATTTTATCCCCGAAGGGGTGGGTATGCAGAGGCGCAACTAGGGCACCCACTTTTCGCCAAGTATGTTCCGTCCCATGATGTGATAGGGGGCGAGCCTATCGCCATATCGGGCACAAATTCCAGACTCCGGGCTGATACCGAGCAGAAAAACCCAAATATCACTTTGCCCGACCCGGGATTCGAACCCAGGACCTCAGAGCGCTATTTGTACCGGACGTGGAATACAACTACGCCACCGAGGCAGTCAAAATATAAATATTTATTTATAATATCAATGTAATGTCGACGTTTTTACACTCTGTCATAGACACTGGTTTAAAAACATTTAAACTGGGATTTTATAAGGTAATTTAATTCAATCATATATTTCGTTATTGCAATATAAATGTAATCATTTATAGGGTAGTTATTGACTTTCTCGATGGCGTAGTTGTATCACGGTACGACTGCAGTGCTGAGTTCTGGAGTTCGATCCCCAAGTCGAGGAAGTGATAAAGGGATTTTCTAGTCAGTAACAATTCGAACTCTGAAATTTGTGCCCAATATAGCAATAGGCTCGTCTGCTATCCCATCATGGAACGGAATATGCGCGGCGAAAAGTAGGTGCAGTAGTTGTGCCTCAGCCTACCCCTTCGGCGAAAAAATGCGTGGGTGTATATTAAATTGTAAACGAAATCCTTTTTCTATCATAATAGGTATTACATAAAATTAATTTTAGAAAATATTTATATTACTATTTGTACAGTAAATTAATAAAGACAATGTAATAAAACTAGAACCAATAAGAAGTAAACAACAACGCAACATGCAATACCTCGAATCAGTGTATAAGACTAATAAGAATTGGCACGCGTGTCGACCACTCGCTTCAATATGATTGATATTTCAGTCTGGTCTAGCAATCAACTCAATCAAGTACTAGTTGACCTATATTTCGGCCACGAACTAGATCTAAACTGTTATCGCTAAAGGAGTTTGAGGCCGAAAGCCGAACAATTTGTTATCAACGGAAAGTGGATTGAATAGATTTCGCCAATTTTGCAGGAAATTTGTATGCCGACCTAATTTATCAAAATATTTTGCGTTAGTTTTTTATATAACCTATCCAATTTACAACCGTCAGATCGACTATTAAGGCACATTTATAAGGTTCGGCCAAAAATATTCTACATAACAGGCGTTATTGGTAAACTGTGCCATGTCATTTTTAGAACTTTGAAAGATGTAATAAATTACATATTTGTATTGAGTTGTTCGTACATAAGGTATGTTGTAGTTTTTCTGTGCATATCGATAATAAACAGTGTATGCATAATATACAGGTATCGATGTTATTTACAGTGCCAATTACACCACGCATGCCCATAACGCAAACGGCAATCAGTCAAGCCATCCGCAACGTTCAAAACAATACTGTCACCATACTATAGTCTCCTTTGCATAAATATACACTACATAGTAGAAATCGGATTAATGACCTCAACTAATTATTCGTCACCAGTCACAGCAGGCCCACATCTCAACCTTTGTTCAGCTTACCGAAATATTACCAGACTGACCTGGTCGAAATGATCTCCAATTATGTATAGGTTAATAATAATATTATAATATTTATATATTAACTAGGTGGTTCTTGCGCCCATGCCCGCGTGACAAATCTTACTCGGCACAGAAGTCCCTAAAATACTGCACAACGCCAGGTCATCTGTTTAAAAAAAAATATTTCGCATAGAGTACGTTATCGAGATACAAAGTAGCCTGTATGTTAATCTAGGGCCTGGTCTATACGTGCGCCTAATTTTATCTAAATCTGTTTAGTTGTTTGTGCGTTAACTTCTAACAAACATCCTAACATTTTCACAAAATTACGCATTTAAGGCGATACCTCAAGGTCCATTTTCATACATTTTGTTTCGGCTTTAATCTGGGTAACTAAACAAGTATTGGCAAGTAAAGAATTTAAATTCACGTCTAGTTAGTGATTAGTTCTCGCAGTTGAAAGAAAAACGTAAAAATAATTAATAATCATGGATATTTCGGCCTTTAAAATTTAATATGACGAAATTTTAAAGGCAGAAATATCCATGATTATTAATTATTTTTACATTTTTCTTCAACTGCGAGAAGTAATCACTAACTAGACGTGAATTTAAATTCTTTACTTGCCAATACTTGTTTAGTTATCCAGATTAAAGGCGAAACAAAATGTATGAAAATGGACCTTGAGGTATCGCCTTAAATTAGTAAGGTTACCTTCATATTAATTAATGAAACATATAACTTAAACTTCAATGTACATTAAATTTAATTCTAACTATGATTAGTTTAAATTAGACGTGTTTTTCCATTTCGTTATATTGATATTAATAATACATACTAAAGAAAGCAGAATTGTCTCACTTCGTACAAAACCATGGTGTTCATAATCAACACAAACAACACACTTATTTAGTAGTTGTGAAAACAACTAACACATTATAATGTAAAGGCATTGCGGAATGAGGCTGACTTATTAATCGCTACGTGTCATTACTTAAATAACCAATGAACAAACAACGCGGGAATATTTTGAGTATTATTTAATGGTTATGCCAATGAAACATGTAAAAAGATGATTTAATATTTTTCCAGTTCGTAAATGCGTTTACATAAATTTTGTATGTTATTGTACGCATAACTACACGAATAATTACAATGAAAAGCAAGAAATAAATTGATCATAAGTTGGAGAGTAATGGTACCGATTAAGGTTGTAAATCATTAATGTTTAAAATAATTACGAATATGTTAGCTATTTAACAAATGAAGGTATAAGTGCTGATTGTTTTAAAGCTGTTGGTAATCGGATTTAAAAAATATCGTTTCACAATTTTGTATTTTATTGTTGCCATTATCGTTACCATATGCAGAAAATGCACGACTGAAATTTACACTTTGTAAAACAATGTAGTATATTTCTCGTACCAATATTACTTCAACCAATTATTAAAATCTACTCAAAAAAATATTTGTAAATCGAGTTCAGTGTAAGCCCTATTGTAACTGATTTATAAGTCTTGGCACATGAAAAAAAAAAAATTAAAACTAACTGATTAATATCAGTGTCATCATCTTTCAGGATAACTTCTATTGTTCATACGCTTCCCTCGAAGATTTCCAGACCGATGTAATGCAATAAAATATTTATCAAAACAATACAATTCAGACAGCCAGTACGCATGTTTATATGTTTGATGTCATCACCGAAGTCTATAATACGCGTGCCTGCGCAAAAACAACATTACAAGCGTAGAAACAATTAATAAAATTTAATGTCTTGCACATTGACAGCTTTATTAGCTGGTAAAAGGATGACGACGGTAAAAAGTAGGTTATCGGTAGGTGTATACTCTATGCTTCTTTTGTTTAACTCATCGCTAATACATACAAGCCCACATTATTGGTTTCAAGGTAACGCCAGAGAGGATCGCCATGGATATTTATTTTGAAGCAATCTATATAAGGAGTCGGTACCTACGTAACGTATCGCTGGCAATAACTTCCGCCAGCAGCTGACGAAATCAAATCGTGTATGACGATGGAATGCTGCTATCGACACAATACAGGGACTATTATTTTTCAATACGTGTTGAAATCGTAAAGCTTCAAGCCTAGCGCGTTCTAATTCACTGACCATAAATTTTAACAATTCAAAACATTGCGCTGTGAATATGTTTATATAAGACTGCTGTCACAAGCTTACAATTAAAGTAAATAATTATGGAGATCCGTTTAAGGTACATTTTTTTAAAGTACACACCATAGCAACGCACAATATCTTTGTTAAATAAATCCAAATAAATATGGCATTTATCTTTAATTTTCGAATTGTTCTTAAAATTCAATATTAATAAAATGACTTCATAATTCCATTTAAAGACTTAAAGAGACGAGTATTTTCAGTCCGCACACGTAGACCGACTTTTCTTATCTCTGTAATACTCTCGGGAAAAATGTTATCCCGATTTTTTCCTTATTCCAAATAATAGGAACCTCATCCTTATTTCTATCGCTGCATTGTATAAATACAAAAAGGAAACGTATAAATTGGTTCCCATTTTCTTTTAGGTAAAAGCTTGAAATGGCAGATAATGAAGAAGCAGTCAGTTACCTACTTAGATGAAATGCAAACTTCTACCGATTTTATTATTTGAAGGCAGCTTGGGGCAGATATTGGGACGCTTTAACAATTTACAAATGGTGGAACACATCCTAACTTCACGTTCTTTTAAAAGGTAAGTGTCATCGTGTAAACCAGTGGCGAAGGGTCCATAGGTCTGCCGGCTTCCCTTTCAGAAAATTTCACCATTCGCCACTGCTGTAGACAAAACAAGTATACTGTGCTCTATGGGATACTAGTATCGAATGGCAGCTTCGATAATATTGTATACCGTGATATAGCAGAAAAATCAAAGTAGCACCCCTCTCTCGTTTACCAATTTCCAGTTATTTCCGTACTTTTTTTTTCATTTACTGTAACTGGTACAGACATTGCTACGGTAGCCAAAGTACGATCTTTTGTGATAACTAGGGTTTTACTTTTACAGTCGACAAACCAACTTTTCATTCTAGCATTCTGTGCTCATGGGCGTGGGTGATTAATTACCTCGAGGCACCATCACGAAGCAACCTATTGGCTTGTTCACTGGCCTTTTACTATAAAAAAATATGCAAACATATTCCTTACAAAGAGATTTAAACCAATAAAAGGTAAATCTAATGACTACACTAACTTCGTTATGGTGTGAGTAACTTTACCATGATATGCTGTCAGCATCCAATACGATTCGAACGAAGCTATATTTTCCTAAGATATTCACTTCAAAGTACTCAATTTCGCAAGGAATATCTTATCAATAACCGACAGACTGTCTTGCAAATGGCGAATAAAGTATGGAACAATGAGTGTTACTGGGCCCGAGGCCGCGTAAATGCTATGACCACGCCTTGTGAATACCCCAATGATATTTTGATCTAACCTTTGGAATACGTCGGACCGATGCAGTCGGAAAGGGACCAAATATCACTCTAATGTATCTTGCTGCTTTTATCACCTCCTTAACCTAAATACTTGAAAATGACATCACCTAATTCCCACCTTCAATACAGACAATGAATGTCTTGTATATCTCTTTACGGGCGGCAGTTTTGGGCTCGTTTACAACCCCTCTTACTTGTACTACAAAAAGCTGTAAAATCGTAGTTGTTTAGATGTAACATTAAGGTACAGTTTTAATACCTGATGATGAGTGTAGTGTCTAAACATACATTCTGATTAATTTTACTTCTCTATTCGGAGATTTTATCATGAAGTTAGCAAGAACGTTATCATCAATTAAATATTTGCATAAAATCTGCTAAACCAATGATATAATATGAACACTGATTTTCAGGTCATTATATTAATGACCCGAAAAATTTTAACAAGTGTCATACAATACCACCTCAATCCAACCCTAATACAATAATGTCATGCGTATACAATGTATCTGTTACATGATCCATAATTTAGGCCAGCGCTGCATTTGAGATCCAAGTGTCATGTTACACTGTATTACGGTACAGTAATCTTCAGGTCAAGAAAGTAGGCAAATCTGTGCAGTCTAGATCGCTCAAATTTCATTTTACACACGATACGACACGCAGTATGAGGCTACTTGTTACGGGATTTGATCCCCAAACGCGAACGGAGATCAGATTCCGGCGAACATCTGGTCAACTTAATGGTGAAGCAATGGTCTGGATAGATGCGCATGATGACCAATTTATGGTCATGGTCGTTCGAGTGTGAATCGGAATTGAGAGCGGCGTGTCTCCGATTACTGCGTAGTCTGCTATAGTGATTACAAGCTATGGTAATGCGTGTCTATCACATTCATATCTATATCTAGGCTGATTTTTTTTTTACAATTCACATACACTCACGCCTTTTATCCATGAAAGAGCAGGCAGAGGCGCTACTGGTGTACCCACTTTCCGCCGTGTGTCTAACGAGGCGAGACTATTGCCATATGCCACAAATTCTAGACTCCGGGCTGATTATAACTAAGTAAAAAAATCAAATATCACTTCCCCGACCCGGGGTTCGAACCCGAGACCTCAGCACTGCAGTTGTACCGTAATGCAACTACGCCACCAACTTAATAATAATTCAATCAAGTATTATTCATAGTCTATGATTAAATTTATTAAAAACTATTTCGGACATATTGCAGGAACCTATAACTGAACCAGCTCCATAAAAAAGTTCGTTTTGGTCTTAAAATCAAAAAATATCAGATACCAATAAGGTCTATGTAAGGATAAAACGTTCTTCAGATAGAAAACTATCAGCTTATCAGGCCACTATCAGGTTGAAACTATCTTTTACAGATGTTTAAAATAACATACCGTAGACTAGTTATTGCGCGCGATTTCTTGTTTACGGGCTTGCGCTTCGCGGAAACTCCTTGATGCATTGCCAAGATGTATCTCGAATGCATCTACACTTAAACTAATCACAGATGTAAACTACTGCCGCATTTGAACATGGTGTATCATTTTATGATATAATATAATTAATATAACATGATTGTACACAACGTATCAATCTGTCGAACATATTGATCAGTCTCACCTTAAAACAGTTCCAATAATTTAATATGTAGAGATAAAGTATAAATGTAAATATCGACTTGTTCATTTATCTCATTGAACTGCTGCTAAAGTTTTACACAAATGGCCGGCGAAGGCATTTAGATAGTGAATCTGCGGAACGATCACCTCTCACCGTTGCAACTTGCAACTCGAGCGGCCAAATGTCAACATGGACCAAGCGCAGTCAGGAGAATGTACTTAATTGTAGCTGTACTTAACGATACTTCGTTTACATAAAGGAACAATTTATTGATTGGTTCTTAAACGACATGCTTGGACAAGATGAATTGAATTACGATGTCTTTGATTAATGAAGCTAATTTATAATTGAAGTATATCTTCATTCTCAGTTTTACTGCACAGTATATTAATAAAATAAGTTTTATCGCATATAAATATGTTTATAGACTTTGATATATAGGTACTTACTATCCTTAAATATCGACTCCAAATTTTAAAATATTCGGAACGTAATAGTAAATAAACTTTAGTTTCCTACAAAGCTTCCCAAACATCTCTACTGTAGAAAACAAAACATTATAACCCGCGGTCAAATATATATTTTAAATTCAAAAATTATTCTAGAAAAGTTTAAAGGTAAATGTTATTTCAACCGTACAAGCGTCCGTGGTTCCTGTATATCTAGGCCACGGACGTAAATTTGATCAATCAATGGAGCCAGTCAACTTCGCTACTTCCTCACTTTGTCTTCGGGACAATGGGTTTGTACACTATGACTGTCGTTATGTTTTCATGACAATTTTAGGTCGCGACTCATTGTTGTGGATTTTGTAATCTCAAATAAAATGTTATTTCACAATCATTGCTAATTTAACTTATTTCATCATATAAAATAAATTTGCCATCGTAGTAAATAAAAACGAATGCACTTTACATGCATAGAATAACAAAGTACACATAAAATGATTTGATTTCCAATTACCTTATAAAAGTACTAAATATGTTCACATGTGATATCAGTAAATTGAGATTATTATAAACTCTTACCAAGTGTACTTAAAATTACATTACGTGACAGTACGGGCGAGGAATGCAACGTAACCAGTGCTGAGATCTGTTGATACCATAAACAGATGTAGTTTATTTTAGGACGTCCCTACTCTATACCTAAGCTTCATTTACGACTCCACACGCCACTGGCACACTCACAGGAAGATATAAGTAATAGAAAAACATTAACAGATCGTTTATAATATCCATTTAAGCGGAAACATGAAATTAGAAATAATATTTACGTTTGTGTGTTTGTAACACATTCAGAAACATCCCCGTGCTCCATCTTGAATTCGTTTTATTTTGAGAGTTGGTTGAGGTGATGGTTTATTTATAATGCAGTGTCAAACATGACTAATACGAAGTACCATTCACTTAAGCTTTTATAATTGATAGGACCAATAAGCAGGTGGTAATGTCGGTAAATGTTCACCTCTAAATATGAATAACCACACCGTCAATGAAATTAAGTTTCATGTCAAACTTTTAAGGAGGGGTAACATCGGAATTGAAAAATAAATTTAGATTTTTTAGGCCAAGGACATTCGCACTAAACGTACACAACGACCCAGTCCATTCATACTGGAGATAAATTCCCTACAGCACGAATCAACGGCTTGTAAAATCGTACCGTACCAAGACTTTTGCACGATTGTACATTGTTTAAAGTTTTGAATTCATTGACGGCTTTAATGTATGTGACGCAATAAAATAGAACTTTATGTTATGATGGGGTGCAGAGAATAAACGTCTTCACGTTTGAAGTCGCATGCATCAACAAATGTATAGACCTTGATTTTTATTGAATAATTAGAAATATTTACACCCATTGAATGTGACGTAAATAATCAGTCTGGAGTTCAATACCGGTTACCGTGCATCTTGTTTAAACTCATTATGAATGAATTCTCTGTGAGTGTAAATTATTAACAAGACAAGTCACAATCTTAATCAAAACTGAACATGCAAATAACGTAACGGTGATTTACGCGTCGCGTTTGAATGTACTGCTAACAAAACAATACAATGTGACTCCTGTTCCCTTCAATCGGCGCCTTTGCATTTTTGATCTCGTTAACTTCCAAAACACGTTTGTTCCCTTGTGCATATAAAAATGCAAAGTAGAAATGTAGGCGAGCGTCGAATGCAAATTTTATATCTTTTCTCTGTGACTTCAACTTTGCGTTATTCCGACGGACACTTTTGTTATAATATTATTATGGAAAAATTATTTCATATTTTGATTGTCATTCTTGACGAGATATTGGATTGCTAAACAATATTAAGATATTACAAAAACAATAAAGCAGCTCTCAGGTAATATGCCTGTTATATATTTTGTAGTGGACAAAACTACAAATATAATTTCCAACTATTTTCCACAGCATGAATAGATCGAACCTATCAAGTTTTAATTATCATTGAAGATGTTAAGTCGCGACTTTGCAATTAGGCTGAATTTTGTGCAATTTCCAAATGTAATTACACAAATACAAATTATTAAACGGGCCAGTAATGCAAAGGCGGTGATCAATTATCATCAAGTGAAATAACAATTAACAACTTATTTACCGATAGAATAAACGTTTCGAATATACGAAGTTTTGATCCAAATTAGGCAGGTCGTACAAATATTACTGCTTAGTAACATGATACCGTTAAAACATAAAAAAATATTGTAGACTTGTACTAGAATATAACTGTAGCAACATATTCACGTTCATGCGTTTATGACATGTTTAAATTTTTTAAGAAAAAAAAACGGAAACTACAAAAATGTTAATTAATTTAAAAAGATATCCTATGATTACACGATAAGTTTGTTTTATGTTTGATATGGAGCCAAATTAGATGGGAAATTAGAAACCTGCTAAACGTACAAGCTTTAAAAGGGAAAGATTAAGTATACTATTAAGAGAAAGTACATCAACTGCTACACCACTTCATTGATTTTTAACGACAATGAAGGTACCTTTCTAATTATGTCGATTGTTCCAAAGATAGAATCGTTTCTCACCATATCTACGAAGGCGTAGAATTCAAGATAATTGGTTGTTTGTTTTTTATTAAGACGTGTTCGTGTCCCTTCCATATCGGAGTGTTTTCCTAGATCGTGAAATGCCACTCGGCAACGGGTAAGACCACTTATTTATAATATTGGGATACTTATGCTTTTTATGTCTGTTTGTATGTTATAAAGTTGTATTCTATGTGGACTCGTTTCTCATTTATTCACTTATGTAATATTTTTTGTATCAACAATCACTTCCTCAAATGAAATACGGGATGTGGTTGAATAATGTGTTGTTATAGTTCCTAATTTTTTATGCAGTAAAATTATGGTTTTACGTAACGGATACCGCGTCAATATTATTAGATGTTACTTATACTGTATATCTACTGTCATTTCGGTCATAAATTTACGATAATAAATACCTAATACTGTAATATAAGATGAAATTAACAAATTATTTCGCTTCTAAAGATATACCTCAAAAATGTTTATAAACAAAAATATATGAATTAAATTATTCATAAAAAATCCTCATTATTTTTGTCACCCAAACTGATTGCCTATACGTTTGCATACAATAATGTATAGGTCTGTATTCTAAAGAAACCACCTCGATACAAAACGACTTTAAATACAAATACTTCTGATATGCATCGTATAAAATTAAGTCAAGTGAACCAAAGTGCAAATACAGGTATGCTCGTTTATAATTGCGCCTGACATACTACTCTCTACAAAGTCTTACATGTCTTCATATCAGGGTTTTGTATCGACACTTAACTCCACCTTTTGGTCAGGCAACAGGCATGACACGTAATAAAACATAAAACAATTTTAACAAGTAACATCTATAGTTTGTATGTATATGTATTTCATATGAAAATCAGATCTAAGTAAAGATTTTTGTAGGATAAAATTGTATAAATTAATTAAGAATGTAGACCTTTATGTCTAGTCGGCTATATTTGATACAAAATTCTATAAGATGAATAAAAAATCGCCTTTAAAAGTAATAATATTGTGTTGTATTAAACTTTCTATACAAAAATCCAAAACAAACCCGTATTGTTTTCACAGAAGTGTTTATTCCAATTTTTTTTTCGCTGTCATTCAGTTGTCAACTCCCGGACAAACTTTCTAGCGTATTATGAATCATGATTCAGTGTCTAATTTTGTTTGTATAAAAATTCTACTCAAACTCTTAAATTTTAAATAAATATAATATAAAATACGGTTTATGCTTATAAATTTATATTTTTTGTCCCTTTTTATAAGTCTTTTTTTTCTCTTTTATTTTGGGTTTCATTCAAGATGTTAACTTTGGTATTTTTGTCTTTCCTTAAAGACTTCAAGTTTACTTCTTTTCAAATACCTACTGTTTTCATAAAGACCGATTCTACTCAAACGATAGTTCTACGTTTAAGCCTAAGGTTCTGTCTCTGCTTCACGCTCCATCATCAGATCTTGGCTTACGGTCTTTAAGCTGATCATAAAATCAATTCAATGAATGCATCATGTTTTAATTTTAGAGGTAGTAGAATACCTAAATTACTGTAGCATTGTTTTTAAAATCTGCACTGATTTTAACTTTGTATGCAAATGAAGATAAAACAAAAAATGTATCTTTGAAGAAGAAAAATACTTTTGTTGATTAGTCTACGAATTGTGCAAGTATTCCGCATTTTAAAAGCAAATAGCAAATGAAGTATGGAGATGAAATAATGGCTGAGCAATTTAATGCGAGTCCGCGCGAACAACTCATGTCGCCACGTCTTGCTAAGGTGTTTCATATGAAGCATATTTGGAATAGCTTCGAGGATGATGAACTTTTGAGCGGCGTTTTGCATTCTGAGTCTATTTCAGTATCGTTGGACGCATGCGCAGTTACTCGTCAAGCTATGTTTACAACCCACCGGTGCTAAGTCAATTACTCTGGCAGTGTTACGAATTCCCCATCCTATATAAACGGGGCTACATGTTTTACGTTCTTCATAAATATTACGGACCGCAGATGGCTTGAGCTATCATAAAACATTATCGTCGCGGCCGCGGTGCCTAACTTACTAAACATGTTTGACATTAAATGTATGTGTAACATTGGTGCATTAATTTTGTTTACATATTTTTAGAAATTTCATAGACTTATTGTTTATTCAATTCGAGTTATAATCTTTATGTACTAAAATATTAAAAGCAAAACAAGATACAAATAGTCTAAAGTATATAAACACATTAAAATCAAAAAATTAAAATAATGAGAAGAAACATTCCATTTAAATCGCGCCATACTCTACCCATGCATAATATTTCTTTCCTAATACGTCAAAAGCGAGGATGTATGGGGCACCTGCTGCTATTTTATGTCTCACGCTATATTTAATACACGCGAACAAGATACCGATACGAGTAATAGGAATGTCATAAAATTACCACTTCGCCACCTATATTCGAAGCACCTCGGAACTTTATGGGTTTTCTATCGCTCAGTACAGATTATGATAACGTCATTTACCCTTAACGTTGGCAGGCGGACACTTTTATCGCATTAGTTTCGAATTCTAAATATACTTAACTGGCCTCAATCTTAGTTTCAGAGTTAGGTTAAGAAATTACATACCCAAATGTAAAAAGTAAATATTCATTATGGTATAATTAAATACCCTTACACAACTAAAACATTTCAAGGAGCTAAAAGTATTTAATAAACAAACAAAGATAAAGAATGTAGAACATAATGATAAAAAAAATCCGATCCTTGTGTGCCATCAGACATCCCGTCATGACAACGAACGGCGTAGTTAACAAGTGTCTGCTTAGTGAAGCGCAAATTCTCACATTAATAAAATATTAGCCGTCATAGCCTGCATATTGGCGTTATAGTTAATCAGATTAATACAAACGGGACCAGTTATACGAGAGCCGCTCGCTTCGTGGCTTCGTGAGAGAGCGTAATTACATCTGCGGAAAAACAAATAAATAATCCGCTCTAAGTGATGACAGGATAGAGAGATATGAGATGATGAGACCAATATAGTAACTCCGTCGCTAGAGCACTCGTGTTAATTGAATGTGTGCAATTATAGTGGTATTGTTTTTGCATAGTGGCATTTCAAAAAGTTAAAAGTAATGATTTAAAAATCAACACGTGTCTTGTATGCGTCTTTAGCAAAGGAAATCAACTGATTCATGAACATCGATAAATAATACGTTTCTGTATAAAAATCGAATATTTATAATTACTTCATGTTCTTGAACCGAGTTGCACATAATTAATTATTCTTCTATGTAAGTACGTATACCCTGTTTCTTAATACTTGTACACTCTAATACGATATTACTGCTCGCTTTGCATCTGCAGGATGATGAACGAGATAATGCATAACGTGCGCAAAGGTTTTAATTGCCGTTTAAACGCGATTAAAGTTTTATCAAGTTGCGTCAGCCCACATATCATTTAGGTGCCATTAGAATCGTATGTCTCCTGTTTGTATGCAGATAATGTTGTCGGGCAATGAAATATTGTTTTAGTATAAGGACGAGTCGAGCAAGCTGATTGCCTGATAGTAAATGACACAACTATCCTGTAGATAAGATCTATAAATAAGAATATTACCCCAAATTTAAGTTTACTCTTAAACCAATCGGATTAGAAGTTAAATCTCATGGCGCCATGATTCGATATCGCTGAAAAAAAATTTTACAAGAAAAAAAAATATTATAATTTAGTCCTCTCTAGCAAATTAAGCACATGCATAGGATACAATGCATTTCAAATCGGAAGGCAATAATGCTTGAACAATGTCGCTCGATGGCAGAAATAAACATTGCAGTAGCGTTGGTGTCTTATCAAACGAGAATCTACCATTTAAGATATTTATGCAATTCAGCAAATATGCTTTAATATAAGCTATGGCTGCCTCTATATTAAATTGTTAACCTACAAGCTGTTCCTTGTTCCACACATTATTACTCAAAAACACCATTGAGTTTCAAATACTAACAAATAGTGAAGAAAACACACGCTTTTATATAACTTTCACTTTAAAAGGTAAGCAATATAAGGACACGAAGTCAATTTTAGAAGCCAGACGGCTTTGAATGTGATCTAATAATAGTCAACTTAAAGAGATTGAACTTGAAAGGGGATCTAGGAGTAGCGTATAAAAGTAACCGGCATGTTTAAAGGTCAAGAGTAACATCAATAAGCCTAATAATAACTTTCTTTGAAAAATATGTGCTCAAAGTGATAAAAATGAATATAGCGTTAATAACTTGGGAAAATACCCACACTTTTAAATGCAAACATTAAATTAATGAAAAACATACATTTTTCGATCATCTACTATTTAATCAAAGTTATGGAGAAATATTTAGTTACTGCTACTACTAACAACGCAAGCATAGTGAATATTAGGTTTACAGCAAAAACTCATACTACAGCCACCCCACACTCTCGGGTATTTTTCTTAAATATTCACCTTTTGGAGGTAAAAAAGATAGCGTAAAAATAAAAAGAAAGTGTATATACTGAACAGACCTGGTCATTGCCCGTCGTAAAATCCATTATCAAAAAACCTCACATGTCTGTGGATTTTCCCTTGATCTACCAGCTAAGCTCGGTTCAACCGATCAGATTGATTTTAAAAAAGAACACAGCTGCGAGTTGCCCGTAAAGCTAGTAGTAGACACAAAGGTCGGCGCGGGCGGCGTCGGCGTCGCGACGGATCGATGATGCAGTCCGACCGACGAGGGTTACCTCTTCTCAAATATAGGCATTGAATCATACAATCCATCCAAAGCGCAAACTACAGCAAAAATTATTAACTGTTCTGACACATGAGTGACTAGACACTGATTATGAACCACAATCAGTTTTTATCGTTTTTTTAATGATGAATTAACGCGACGGACTCATATTTTTTACATATTGTAATAAGAATAGATTATTTAGTGTCGAAGTTAAATTTACGCAATACCCTGCAACAGCAGAAAGTAAATTACGCTAGACAGAAAATAAAATCTCATCTAAAGATAATAATTGATGAACCCCATCAAGTGGACATGTTCTTAAGAAGTATGAAGTATTTTAATTAGATTGTCCCATCATGAAATCATGAATCACTGGCAAATGATTTTATCTTTTATATAAAAAGATATTTCTTTATAAAATATATAATTATAAACTAATTGAGTTAAACTTCAATAGCAAAGTAAATTAATTGCAAAATATTTAAAGCAGCCTTTGTCTAGTACGCTGTAGTTTTAAAAGTGACAACCCTGTGCCATAATATCTGTCTGCTCTTTGTACTGGAAGCAAAGATATGAACCGCCCGTCCAATTTATCGTCTCGACCCTACTTGAATTCAAAGCACTTGAGGTATGTAACTAATTTTGAAAAGATTCTCCATATTTCTAATTTAAGAACGGCCAATAAATTTAATAAATATACTTATTATTTGAAATACCTATAAAAAATAAGCTCCTTATATACTAAATTAGAAAAACGATCCTAATTAAACATCGTTTCAGCTAACCTCTTCAGAAAATGGGGCGTTAATTTGAGTTTGTTAAATAATGTTATAAGGGAAAAAATATTATAATTTATTCTCCTTGGTGTATTGGCATCATTTGACATCGTAGACACTGAATATGATTAAGAAATACAACATCTACTAGATTCGATATAACTGCCTCGATAATGCAGTAGTATTACGACTTTGGCTTTCAGGTCTCGGGTTTAAATTTGGTCGGTGAAAGTGATATTGGGTTTTTTTTTCTCGATTTAACCGCTGAGTCTGGTATTTGTGAAAGATGTGGCGATAGGCCCGCCATTAGGTCGGAAAACACGTGGTGAAAAGTGGGTGCCGTTTTTGCACCAGTAAGCAGAGGCCTACCTCTTTGGGGGTAAGGTGTGATGTGTATTTTTTTGTTTACTAAAGATTCATTAAATCAATGATATAGCCGCACATATTTTTTTCTTATATCTGTGCAAAAGCATTATGAGTACTAACAACTAACTTACAATTTTTTTTAAACTTTATCAATCTAATATAACTGATTCCTTGATGTTGCTTTATTCGAGAATACCTCAAAACCCCAATCGCCGTTTCATCCCACAAAGTAATTGTATCCCGTCTGGCTCACCGAAATATGTCAGATATCATCGCCGATACTTCCTTCACATTACCTTTTCGATTAAACTCTGCAGCAAGTCGCTAATCATGAAACAACATAAAGTTTAATGGCTTTATTAAATCTAAATCGTTTCGTTAACAGAGTAATCGAGAAGGTGTGTTTGCAATTACCACGCTGGGCCCTTATTCTGTATGATAGTGTAAACGCGTAACGCGGCCGTGTCATGTTATCTTCGAGAAATGTGCGTGAAATGTTATTCTGTAAGCCAAATCTCTATAGTCCTAAACATGATGCGTTGTGTTAAGTGCTTGTTACGCATTGTTAAAATAACGTGCGGGATAGAGAATAAGGCCCCTGTTACTACTTTATAACGTGGTTAGCTCTACGACAGATGTTCAGGATCCATACACCCACTTTGCATTCATGATTATTAAAATGTGAATAAGATTTGTTACAAGGACTTCAGTGAATCATGCTTTGTTACCTAATAAATAAGTGGTTCCGTAATATTAATGTTTTATATGTGTTTAACGACCATTGAAATACTAAAATAACATTTTCAAATTCCACATAAATACTTTTTTTGTATTTATACAGGCAAAGTGATACCACTGCAACTGATAGTAAGCGAGATCCGAAAAAAAATGAGACTGACGTGAGGTGACTACTAATCGCCAATCAACACAATTATGCCTGTTTGTTTCATCACTCTCATAGTCCGATGATACTGCTATCCGACATGACGGGAGAGAGATCAGACGCACGACCAACGGCTTTACGTAGTCTCCGAGGCACGGGGATGTCACACCACCCAGTTACAATTATTTTGGCCCAACCCGGTATTCGAAACCAGGCACCTCACCTCACCTCAGTCGTACTGAAACCCTGTACAATTACAGCTACACCACCGCGGCAATAAAGACAAAATATATCCTACTCTCAACGAGCACACTCTTCTATTAGCTCCCATAACAGTCTTTTTATACGCTACGTACGTTAAATTATCCCTTATTGTTCACCAAGAAAGGCATCAGGTGGCATCAAGTACAACAGTGCATAAGTTGTCCGTTAATCCTCCTTGTTCACCCCTCGGCCCTTTAAGCCGCCGGCTAGACGTTAAGGCTAATATATTATTGCGCTCTTTATCGCCCCCTAAAACAACTTAGCAGTGGTAGTTTACGCGTTGACGGAAAAGAGCTTTTGAGTGGTGTTTACAAATAATAAACATTTGGTCGCAAATGCGTGTTATCGATGTGATAATTGTAATGTTAAGTCGAAGATAGCTTTTTTATGATAAACTTTGTGGCTTTGTAAATTATAATTTTATTAAAGTCATCACACTGACGATGCTATTAAATATTTATGCCATTAATTAAATAGCATAATGTAATTCAATAAGGTAATCATTTTATTTTCGATACCTCAAAGGTTATTTTCTATGAATATGGAAAAGATTTCTTGATAGAAATTGTTCACCAATTTGATCATTTATTCAAAATAAGACGCAGAGATATCTACAATCCGTATTTAAATTAATTTAAAAAGCAGATAGAGCGATACTAAATGGCACAGGTACTTGAAAAGGAAGTAACATAAACGTGATTTCCGGAGTAAGCCCCGCGTGAGCTTCGACGCAAAATCCATCGGATGTAGCATCTCGAGTGGGCTTCGCGCTTTTTCCGCTAAGCTTTAGTAATGCCGATAAAACAAAACACAAAAAAATATCAAGAGAAGTAAAAGTTTTGCTTTACAAAAATAAACTTACAAAAGAGATTCACTTTCACTTCAAAATAAAGATTTTTTTTATCTTTACCTGAACGACTTCCATATTGTTTTAAAAAGCCTCCTCTATTTGTAAATCTTTACCGTCACTATTATTCTTTTTTATGGTCTCAGAATGGTTAAAACACGATGCCTATATGCACGAAAGTTATGTATGCCGAAGATTTATGTAAGTAATACGAAAAGTTTTAAGCTTATTTTTATGTATTTAAATGTTGAAATTAGTTTTATGTCCTTTCCCGGGCGGCGCTCAAAATTTAATATAAGCGTTGGTAACACAAAAATTATACATCGAAGAAGGTTCACGCATCAACAAAGTATTAAGTTGTGCATTTACAGTCATGGTTGGCTACCGTTTCAAAATGACTATTGTAATCGTTGTTCGTAAAATTGCTTTGTATTTTACGTTTATGTTATAAGTTTATTGGAACTGAGCCTTTTGTATTCTTGTCTATATTTTGCGCTATATGGTCATACAGATTGTCGAGAGGCCTTTTGCGTTCACTGAGATTGGCAAATCTAATAACATCCCACGTTTTATGTCAATACCTGAGGAAGAAATTACTTTCGACGAGCTAGTACCGTCGACAGAAAATACACAAAGTTTTGCGCAAACACGGCAGTGACATTTGATACGAGACTGAAACTTTTGTTGGCTTTTACTTCTTCGCGTAAGTTTTCGCGATTGTTTAACTTTATGCGTGTCGTAAAGATAACTTTGGCACAAATGGATGTCACATCAAGAATGACTCTTCTGTTGTTGATAAATCATTGTTTAAGCCCTGGCTAATAATAAACTAATCCTCAATTTGGTAAATGTAGTTTGTTTTTAAATACATAAATTATTAAACAAATAAAATTTACATTTTAATTGGAATGAAAAGAAGTAGGAAATAAAAATAATAATTAGACTTTTAAAAATAACACTTATAAAATTAAATTGAATTATAAATTTGAAAACAGACTGCCTGGCGCCGACATTCAAGTACCAAGAGAGCATTTATCAAGTCACAACATCGTCTATCGTTGGCAGGGTTCCACAATTCCCACAGGCTTATGCTGAGATCGCTCGATCAATTTTAGATAACTAACGATACACTGTATTTACTTTTCATTACAATGCGCAGGTTTGTTTGTACAGAAACTAGCCAGGAAGAATATAACTATGCCCGATCACTAAAATCACATATTTTGAATGCATACAATATTTAATTACTGCCTCGGTGGCGTAGTTGTATTACGGTACGACTGCAGTGCTAGGTTTTCGGGTTCAATCCTCCAATCGGACAAAGTCATATTGGGTTTTCCTACCCAGTATCAGCTCGGTGTCTGCAATTTGTGCCCGATGTGGCTATAGATTCGCCTCCTAAGAGCATGAGATGGAATACACACAGCGGAAAGTTGGTGTACCAGTTGCGCCTTTGCCTACCCCTAAGGGGATAAAAGGCGTCAGTGTGTGTGTGTGTGTGTGTGTGTGTGTGTGTGTGTGTGTGTGTATTTATGATTGTGTCGTTACCATAGATGGCAGATAATAAAATACGCAACAATACTATTTGATTAATAACAGAGCTTTTTGTTTTATAAAATGCAAGTGCAGCCGTGAGCACGGACTAGTGTTATTATAATTTGTGCTATGACTAATTTCCTGGGTACCGGCGAATGTGATTAATGTAAATGTCCTTGAATAGTTTCTTCAGATTTTAATAGCTTCCACCCACCGGCTGGCTGTGTTTTATGATGAAATCTGTATTCTTCATCAAATTGTAATTATTCATAGTTTATACATTGTTAATACCTATTGCGAATTGTGTTTGGAGTCTTAAATATTGTAACTTAGTCAAGTCTTGGTCTTAGTTGTCCTAGCATATATAATAATAATACTACTTACTTATATAATTCATGGAAAATGGTGTGGAATGTGTATTTCTTCAATGTTACGTAAAATACTATATACCTAATTTGCAAAGTACAATTGTTTATTTTCCCCAATAAATAAAATAAAAATAAAACTTATTGAGACGAATAACAATATATCATCTTATGCCCCGAGGTGAACAGTGAAATAACAAACGTTAAATTTCATACCTAAAAATTTCGGTATGTTCATCAAAACAATTTAAAAAAAGCCTTGAATTTTCTACAATTTCTCAATACTTGCTAATGTACTATTTTTTGTTTCTGGAAATAACAATTTTTAATAAGAAAAATATAGTGTAAATATTCAAATAAAGCGTAACAATCAAACCATCATAATAACACATCACACTAAGTGTTCATTCTAACATAGAGCAATGCAAATCCGTCTCTCGATGTAACAGCTCTAAATCTAAATCTATTCGTACAATAAGTGCAAGCCACAATGGTAAAAGTATTAACACGAACTGATGAAAGTCGTGTTAAGATTGTAAAATACAGTATATAAAATTATATTGCCCATAGATTTAATGGTAAACCGTAAATCATTATATTGTCACGTTTTGTCACCTGATTAAGATATTCCAGATAACATGATAGGCAATGAATAAACTGATTTACAGGATATCTTGAGCGTCTAAGTATTATAGACTGACCCAAAGGTCTTGAAACTACGATTGCGAGCTTACAAATGGCACTTTAGTTTGTGAATATCGGATGGCTGTCATATCAATAAAACCTGTATTATTGTAGGAAGTACGATTTTAAGTATGATTATAATAATAACAGCCCTATAATATAATATACTAGCTTCTGCTCGCGGCTTCGCTCACGTGAAGTAGATTTCCGGAATAAAAGTCCCGCTATATATTTTCCCGGGATAGAAAATAGCCTTTGTTTCCTTCACACGATCTTAAACTATCTCCATATTAAATTTCATAAAATACCGTTCAGTAGATTTTGAGAAAATCTATAACATACAGACAGACAGAAAAGGGGACTTTGTTTTATAATATATATAGATACTATCCCACTTTTATCATAAACGTTTTGTAGGTAATATTGAGAGGGTATCATGACGTAATCATTACATAAATTGAGTTAAATAATAAATGAAAGAGAGACATCATTTTACCCCTAAATTTAATTATTTAGATATATATTAAAGTATAGAGTTTAAACTAAATTTTGCAATAAAATAATGAACTGTTAGTTGAAAACCATCATAACTTTACTACCACAAGTAAGCCGTTAATTACGCTTTTAATTCCCATTAATAAGTTGATTTTAGTTTGTAAGATTAGAATTAACATCCTAGCCACCTGCACCCGGATGTCATTGGAATAATAATCTATATCTGGAATAATAATATGTGCGTAATTTGTATCCAACGCAGCGCGAACTTCGCTACCGGTTCATAATATTATTCGTACGTTCATATCGAAATGTTGTAGCGGATTAAGATGAAATTTTACATAAGGAAGTAATGTACATTTGGTTTTAACATCAGTACAAGACTTTTATTGGCGAATGCCTTATGCTTTACTAGAAATTGTGCGTGTGAGATTTGAAAACAAATATCAGTGGTCTGATATTGATATTTATATTTATAAATGTGATGGGGTAGACACGCCACCTTTTAAGAGTCCATATAACCCAATTCCTACCGGCGTCCCTTTATGTAGAATCTAATTATCATCAGAACGATTTTCAGAGTGCATTTATGCACAGTAGTACCTATATGTTGTATCGGATTCCCTACCGGAAAATTCACCTTTCGCCACTGCCACCTTTTATTTATCACTGAAAAGATAAAAATAAAAATATAAGTGCATAAGATGCCTAACTGTGATGGAGATGAGAGGTGAAAGGTCGATATATCCCGATCCCGGCCTTCCCTTTCGTGACTTATCTTCTATCTATATCTATCTATACTTATAATAAATCTGTAGAGAAGTCAATTCTGTACATGAAATATATTTCCAAAATAACTATCAGGGGGTGATTAGGGATCGATACTGATGCCAAAAATGCAATTAGTAAAATTTTTGTCTGTCTGTCTGTCTGTATAACCGTTATAGAAACAAAAACTACTCGACGGATTTTAACGAAACTTGGTACAATTATTTGTCATACTCCTGTGCTGGTTATAGTATACTTTTCATCACGCTACAATTAATAGGAGCAGAGCAGTGAAGGGAAATGTTGGGAAAACGGGACAAGTTACTCCATTTTTTAAGCTTCCGTCGCGTGTGCAACCTTAATGGTTAAAGCTACACAGAAATCATGTATGACGGAAATGTTCTCCTTAAAATTATGTAAAAAATATCCCACGACAGCATATATCTATCTTTTATGGTTGACTCACAATAACACGTGTAAATCCCGATAGCTTAGCAGTTCGAAGCTTTCTCATTATATTTGTCTACTCTTACGTTTATAACACTCTCAGTCATCCCTTATTAAAAAAGTTAACATTATTAAATATTCCATAAAAAAGAATCATAGAAATCAATCAATCAGTACCAATATGTTGTGTCGGGTACCTTTTCGGAAAATGTCACCCTTCGGCACTGATGAAGATAAAGGTGTGATCTCATAGTTCATATAAAGAAATACAATCTGCTATCCATATAATCTATTCAAGTCTGGAGATAAAATCCTACGAATGTTGAACAGACAGACAAATGGCTGAGACTTGGTAATTAGGTTTTGTGGCAAATAATATACCTATACTTCCTTCGTTTTTTTAGTCATAGATTTCTACGTATCCTCAATAGATTTACATAATATAACTCTTTAGTTAATTCTGTCCACTGTTCCCTGTCAATATAGGTCAAAATTTATTACATCGGTACATAAATAACACTTAATTGGTAAACGTGTTAGGCAAGCAAACGTACAATGTACTATGGGCAAAGGCACTTTGTATACAGCCAGTGCGTCGAGTGCCGAGTATGTATGTGTTCCGGGAACTTTAGAGTTCTAACTTGTAGTGCTGAATAACAAACACATAACGTTGCGCGTCCTTCCGCCGCGAAACGCTGTTACGGCCTATGACTGCCCACGTAGAAGTACCACAAATTGTTACTTATACAACTTGTTCTAGGTGACGATACTTGGGGGACTTGTCGTAGAAACATCAGAGACTGACGTTAGGCATATAAAGATTTTCAGTAAAAGACTGTAGAAATATATATATATTTTTTTTAAATCGATATATTACTTAACCTATAAACTTCTAAAAACCTTTTTAATGAAATACGCAACCAATAATTCCCAACTTACAATGATCATTACTAAAATCAGCCGATTATGTTTTAATAAACTATTCAACTAAAATAATAATGTACAAATGTATTTTACTTCGTGTTTCGCGCAACACTGCCGTACATTATCATAATATAAAATATCATTCGCAATACCTTGAACTAAATAATTCGCTATTATCTTAACAGCGAATTAGATTCCCAGGATTAACGGAGTAAATGCCACACAGGGACAAAATTTACAAATCAAATTAACGCGTGGAGTAATTATACAATGTTCATATGGGCTCACGTTTTATTTAAGCAGTACTATGTGAACATCATTGTAAAACAAACTAGAGACTCGTGGCGAGCCGCTGCGTGACTCCACTGTACAAACCATGCTTTTTAATGTTCAAACCTTTTCAAGTTCCACTCAATAGTCGATAAATAAAAAGCAAAGAACAATATTTGTCTCTTTGATGCATTTCTATTTGCCGGTAGGATTGTTAAAGAAACTTAAAGTGCAATTATGCTTTGGTTTCGTATATCTAATCGCCTTGGTGTTTTGTTCTTTAAATACATTAAGCGTTTAATTAAATTTTATGCTGATTAAATCACTTTTAACGAGTAGCGAATGCGTAATGAATATGAAACCGTTTTAGATATAAAATCAAAAAAGGAAGCACGTATTAGGCCAAAAAATTCGTAAAAAATTATACAAATTTTCAAAGGCGGCAAAAAATACCAAATGGCCTCCCTGCCATAATTTCAGCAACCCTCCCATTCGGTCAGATAAATGGCGCGCGAAAATTTATGTCGTTAACCGTCCTCTGTGTCCCAGATTTGGTGCACCCGAGCGGAGTTTGTAACCCGACGCCTGCATACGATATAATGTTAGTGTCATATATCAAAGTGTTGGCCTAAACGATGTTCGGTAATTAAAAACTAGTTCAAACATTACTTGTGTGTACATTGTCACCGCTGTGTCAATGTTGGTTGTTGGCCGTACTGTTGATCAAACAAGCAACCAGTGCGCCAACCTAATTTATACCTTACACGTGGAGCTCTGGAATGCACCGTGCATGGGTCCCCATTGTTATCGCATGATAGATTGTCACATTATCATACATTTCTAAGTATCTTCCTGCCGCTTCTCCCCTCCAATATTTACAATTGGAATGTAAAAATCAAACAATATTACAGTCAACACGGCTCAATTGACCAATATTAGCTGTAATACTGTTACTATATCAAAGTTCGAAATACGCACTTCAAAAATAACCGTGGCGAGTTCACACTCATGTTATAATTGAGGATTTTGTAACAAGTGTGCACATCATAAAAGTGCGATGTGTAAATATTAGCCACGGTTCGGTTTCACGTTTGATAAACATCGTCATTTTCTTTGATTTCTTTTGGATGTTTATATATTAACATAATTTTAGTGCGTATTTCTTAGACATGTTTTGAGTGAGGTCGAACGGTCTCGTCTTAACCTCGCACCGTCATGTCCTTAAGATAAACTACGAGGTTCGGGTCAACGGGCTTATTCCAAGGACTAACAGAGGTCGCCCTTATCGATTAACTTCGTCACAACCTTTACTTTGACTTGCGTTGAGCCGAAATAGCTGTGCCAATAAATAATACCTATTCCATCAATTGTTTGATAAAAGGTAATAAAACGCGAAAGAACGTTTCTTTTTCATATTTTTATTTTTATTGTCACTGTAAAATAAAACTACAACGCTTCTAAAATGTAATCGTAATTAGAAATATTCAAACCGTTAGAACTCAACAAAAACACTGCTTGACCTAAAAGCAGACACGACACAAAATAATACGGTGTCTATAAAAAATATCCACCCGCGACTAAGAATAGACTGTGCCGACGCACCAACTCGGTTATAAAAGGAAACACTTCTCAAACCGTAATACGGCGAGTGTGTGACCTACGAGTCACACGCAGCGAACGCGCCGCGGCCACGCCACGCAACGTGCGTACAACGCAAGCGTATAAATCCAGCGAGGTGCTATTACCTTACCTGTCTCGTGTGATAAAAATGTAACCCTAAGACACACACCAACATTGTGTAACAACGAAAATTATGAAATGCAGTTCCTTCGCCCCACAGCACGCCATAAACTTCAACACTTAAAAGGGGTTATCGAAACACAAGCACGCATTAAGTCAGACTAAAACCAGTGCATTTTTATCTCGTTCACTGATAAACGTCGAGACATCTGCCGCGGAGTAGTCTCGAGTGTTGTAACGTCGACACAAAAAATCTTTACTGACGGCTGTAATTAAAAGTAAACACTGTAGTTTCGTTCAATTATCTCATTTGTTACATCAATTATGGTGTGATAAAGATTATTGAATGTTACGGCACAAAACGTGATCGTGAAAATAAATACATCCACAGCACCGTGGGCGGTACGAGCTGCGTTGTGACTCACGATCGGTAGTAAATAGATAGTAAATATGTTTACAGACAGGCCAAGTCGTCAGTTCATGCCTTAAGTTGAAGAATGGTTACCAATTAGGAAGTGTGAGGGTACAGACGGTCGGTAGCCGGTGGGCGCTGCGAGGTCGTCGCACGCGCGCTGGCAGCCCGCCAGCTCGACTCCGTTTCTACCATTATTTGAACAATTTGCACTTAAATCCAACCCCGTGCTAAACGAAATAGGTATCCGCATCTGCAACGGATGGAGGCGCAGCGTTAGCCAACTCTACAACTTTTTTAATTACATGCTGCCACGTATTTTGTGCTGTACCATGTTTATGTCAATGCTTCAAACAGTATGCATATCTAACTTATGCATAGTAAGCAGGATTATAATTAATTTCACATAGTACAAGTTTGAAAATTTGCGATAGTACTAAACAAAACTCTTTGGTAAATATTTATTAAATTTATTGTTTACAGTGACTACAAAACTTATTGAAATCTCTTCCGTACTCTACACATTATGATAAAACATCTCACAAGCTTGTAAAAATCTACAACACACACACTAACAACTATAGTTACATAAATGTAAGATATTATTTAACTATGCATGGAAAGTAATTCTCTATCAAATAGCAATGAAAGCGTATGAAACCTGAGCTTTTGCCTGCTTCGATTAGCACAAACGAGCGCACGTCGCGTTTTCGAAATGATTTTACTATCGAGTCCGTTAGATATTGTATCAGTTATTATGATTGGATTACAGTATTGCCTCATATGTTGTATAAGAATATCAAACTAGTTTACATACTTCGCGTAACGTGGACATCTTTGTAATACAAGTTTAAGTTTTGTTTTCTATGGCTTTTTAAATAAAACAAGTGCTTACAGTTAAAATATTGTATGTTTGTGTTACTTAAACTTTAGTATATATAGCCTTTAATATTTCAACACGGTTGATATTTCAATTACACAGAAAACGACTTGAAACTAGTATTTTACCTCACGGGTTTGTCAAGTTTAATGCCTCCGTACTACTATTTTCTTTTAGTGTTAAATAAATGTGATTTCCTACGTTTTACGACCATTTGTTAAAGTCAGTAGATAAAGCAATATTACTGTATATTATGTGGATTATAAAGTGTTGTTGGGACTTGAAGTTAACACAAAAACATTTTATTACTCCCATTAAGCCAGTATTTACGACGTCGTATTGACAAATCATACGGTGGTTATTAAACTGTTATACTGGAATAAAGATATATTATTATCGGTTGTCCTCTTGGTCTATTGCAGAGAGAATATATGGCGAAGAGCGGGCAGTCTTGGGGTCAATTCCCAGGACGGATAATACCATGTGAGTTATTTTTGGGGGTTGATTTATTTCAGTTAGTCGATCGTTCGTTTTTTTTCTGCAACTCAACAACTTGTTTGAATCTCTGGTACTGTAACAACATAAAAAAATGACGCGACTACTCCGAATCAACTACATACCAACTAAAGGCAACCAAACCTAATAAAACTTTAACAAAATCAACTTTCAACTTTTTAAACTTTGACAATGTCCTGATATTTACGACAATATTGTAAAGTCCATAAATTATTTCCAAGCCAACGACATTATCTAGTGAAATAAAAGCCACGTTTTCGCATGTAACGCGAGCGTGCCTTCCGCGATGCACAATCATCGACGTACAATCATGTAACTGGACCCTGACTTTATTAGCGCAGATGACTTGCCGGTTTATTGGTTTTCCGTCACTCCGGTCGGATATAATGCATGCACAATGCACACAAAACCCCACAGAGAGACCTTCATTACAGATTGGCATATTGCTGTGTTTAGAAAATTTAATATAGAAATGTTATTAGTTAGTTTTGTAAAGTAATCTTTGTATTTTGACGCTTTCAGACTTTCTCTGAGTAAAATAAAATAATTTATTAGTCACGTAGGTGAATGTAGTCATATTTATGTCTGGCCAATTTACAGGAGAATAATTATGATTATAATTAGAGGTTACTTATATAACTATGTAAAAATACATACTTTTGTGTCTAGTATTATAAATATTCGAAACTTATTACATACTGGGATATATTTATTTTAGATTTCTAGTCCTTTAAGTGGTTCTTCATTTACAGTTTTACTTATAAACTTGTTTTAGCGTTAAGAGGTGGTTGAAAAGTACCTAAATAGCTGTCAAAAACATCACCGGTTCCTAGTTTAAGCCTTATTAAGGGGCAAGAATGCGGGTTTTGACTTACAGCTGATCGAGTAAATTTTTGTTATAACTGCGAACTTTTTGCGAAATTTTTATAAGTAAGACTGATAGTTTCTTACTCAACTCTAATCTAACCGATTTTGTCTTAAACTTAGTCGAAAAAATAATAATAATAATAATAAATCGCATTTGTTTAATGTGAAAACACTAAAACAGGTACTCTATCTGCACGTCTGGTTTCGTGTGTACAGTCAGCCACATAAATAGCTAAACAAATTCAAAACTTCAAATCGCCTATACATTTTTATGTTCTTACCAATTTTTTTTCTCTTCACAAAAATAAAATGAAAGAGATTTACTCCACTTCACATAGAGTTATACATTATTTAATTAATCTTAACGAATAGGCCATATGAATTATTTAGTTTGTTCAACTACTTATATGGTTGACTGCACCTCCTAGCTACATGTCTACGTTTATTTCGTTCGCCCTCCTACAAACAATCTTTTAAGACTTATTAAAAATCCTTAAGAGTGTGCGAAGGTGTCCCGAATCAATGTCATTACCTGGAGAGCACCTTTGTTCACGATCGATTTCGTCCCAGACGTTATAAAGGAACACAACGCGGACTCATGACATTCAATTTAAATCATGAGACACTCCGTGCAATCTTTTTTATATCAATTTGACTGGCAATTATAATTAAATTGATCATAATTGTTTTTGTATTTGCACAAGAGACTTGAATAAGAAAACTGATACCAGAACTGATACTGAAGTGAATTAGGAGGTAATATGTGCCGCCTTTGTCAATGTCTATATGTATGGAAATATATAAGTTATGCTACGAGATATATAAGTTAGTTTATGAGATAAATAAAGACCATGGAAGTACGTGTGCATAGATGTATTCTGTCATTCCTGTAGACATTAATCTTCTTTGAAAGAACACATTTAAATAGGGATTGCAGTTCCAAAGAGACATACGTAATAATGTAAACAAATATATTCACAAAACATAATAGGCCGGTAATTGGTCGTCATTTGACGCGAGCTGGTTCTTTCGTTACAGTAGAACAAAGGCGCTCGCCACGCTCCTGTTAATTCCTCGACACTTTCCCATTGATGTTAAAAAGGAAGTCACGGATTGGAGTTCATTGATCCCCGCTAATAACCTTAGTTTTCCTCCTGTGTTCAAACGAAAACGAAAGTCGAATGTATGAAAGTTCGCGATATATATTGATATACGTTGTCCGTATTTGCACGGTTAACGTGATGTTCGCTGAGATACTGGATGCAAATGAACCGTGACATCAGTGGCTGTGTTTGCACGCTATGTAAACCAACGTTATAGTAATTATAGTTGTGTCTTGCGACGTTTATGTGTAATTAACGCACGTGTTATTTAAATGGTAATGAACAGTGATATTTGAAAAAGCTTTACACGTAGTAAAGTCAATGGAGCGTATCAATATAAAATAGATTTAGGGTAAACTATACAATGAATGACACTATAAAAATATCTAGCCAAGATTGTTTATTTAAAATTAAACTAAGTGTCATCAGGCGTTTATAAATCTTTTGCATAAAAGTTTTTTTTTAAATATTCATTAATATAATCATTGTTAATTTAACAAACAAATCATAAAATTAAAATAAAATTATTTATGTGCATATTATAGCAATCCTTAATGTTCGTATTTTAAAAATAAATAATAATATGGTGGCAAGAACAGTATAGTTTACCCTATTACATATATTAACTACATCGATATTAACGAAGGTTTGATTAAAATACTTCGTATCTATCTATTATATCTACCGCCTATATCAAAATGACAGTTGGGTAACAAGATTCAGTCAGGTAACAAAAACGATTTTCTACCAAACATTATATCCATGCAACATTTACAAGAGGTTATGATCATCAAACACTTTTATTAGATATGCTAAATGATATGCATATTTTATTCAATTTCTACACCATAACAGGATACTTCGTTCTTATATAACAATCAGCCACCTGATATCACAAACATTAATAAATACTCGTACAGGAGGACAAGTACAGATAACGAATTACTTGACTTTGTAAAGGGAGCGTTAATTTTAATTTAGTATTACTTAGGGTGAAGGAAAACATCGTGAGGAAACCTGCACATCTGAGAAGTTCTCTATAAGGAATTTCGAAGGTGTGTAAAGTCTACCAATCCGCACTAAGCCAGCGTGGTGGACTAAGGCCTAATCCCTCTCAGTAGTAGAGGAGGCCCGTGCTCAGCAGTGGGCAAGTATATAATACAGGGCTGACATTATTATTATTTATTACTTAGGATAAGAAGCTAAGGTCGAGGTTTGTGTCAGAAATTAAAATAATTCTTTATGATATTATTTATGCACTTTATATACAAATATTGTAAGTAGACACACTTAGTGCCGCAAGCATTCTCTCCCAGTCAACCTTAGGGTGGTGCAGATATAAATACGATAGGTGCGTCAAGGATAACGGGAGCGGTACACAAATTCACTATAAATATAAATATACGATACATATATATGAATTATAAAGGACAATGCCCAAAACCAGGCTATCTTTGCGTCAGTCATGCGTCTTAACCAAATATCCACGAAAAATCATCATTTTAATTATTACTTCATTTGTATTTATTTCAGTCATAAGCGAATGGGGGTTTAAAAGATATGGAAAAAAAGTTATTTAATTGTTGCAAATGAAACACCGGATAATGTACTGCCATTATGGCGAATTGATACCAATTCATAACAAATTCCCTTTTTGAATGGAATAAAAAGTAAATATTAAGTACAATAAATATGCCCGTACTTGAATCTATAATATATGTATTAAATATATTATTCATCTCAAATATATTGTCATAAAATAATATATTTTACTTAATAATTATGACCAAACTCCAAATAGCTGGTAAAAAAAGAGAAAATATTAATTGTTCCAAAAACAAACAAAAGGCGACTTGTAGTTGCATTTACAGAAATACAAGTCAGCTAAAACATGTCTGGACTTTATTTTTAATTAATGAATATATGGGTACAGATTTTTATTACACTGGCAACTGAAATTAATGACATTTTGACACTTCAGATTTGTTTGAATGTTAAATCATTAAAATATTTTATCTTACTCAAGATCGGAGTTTTTTTCTTATGTATTTTAATGTTGAGTCGAAAAATCCTCTGTTAAAAAACAACGTGTATAATGTGCGTTTCGAACTTTGAGACGGAAGGCTTTTAGTAAGCAACACAATGTCGTCTAGAGCCTAGACCCAGGACAGTTAATCGAGACGGCATATCCCGGCGGTGTATTGACTGCACCTTTGCGGCGCCACAGCAACGACAAGTATATTCCTTGGACGAGCTGTCTAGTTTGTAAGTTATGTAGATTATTATTAACATACCCACAATGTGGGTAATATTTTGCCAAAGTTAAAAATAACAGTTTAACAATAATCATAATCTGAACATGTTTACTCAACTTCTACATTATATTTTAGGTTTCAAGGCTGGAATGAGTTTATGCTGCCTGCTGGAGGTCAGCTAATAGAGAAGTTCACAGACAACAACATGACATGACCCGACCGGCGCTGCAAGAAGTCATTCACTCACTTCAGGAGTATATATAAACGAGCTGCAGCTATATTCAATTCTTGTTTTTATTTTGGGATGGCAAGAATATATACCTCTATTAAAAATATACATCTATATAAAAATATGCATCGGATTTCGTATTTCTGGTTTTATTTTTCTTTCCCTATGATAATTAACTATTAGCCTAATAAGGCTGTGAAGTAAGTTCCTGGGCTCGATTTCCAGGCCAAGCAACATTTTATTTCGGTATTTTTAGCATGAGTTGCCTGGGATCGGAATCCTGCAAATGGTTGGCGTCAGGCATAAGGCCGGTCATAAAAACTAAGCTGAATCTATTGTACAATATGTGTTGACGCCATATTGGAGTGAGATAATGGTAGGTGGAAATAAGGATTAGGTAATCGATGTAATAGAATAAGTCGTAAGTCAGAAAAATAAATACACAAAAGGTCAGGTAACATATTTATGCTCCGTGAAAAAACTAATATTCCGCCATACTATGTTGAAGTTTTATTGGAGTTTCGTCTTATCAGGTATGTTAGTACCTATCAGTTCTTATGAGGGCAATTGAAGTTAGGTGAAAAGACCGTCCACTAATCGCTTATAGCGATAACAAGTAGGTACTGCAATATTGAACTTAATCAGGCACGTAGGTACTTTCTACCTTACATTATTGCAGTCCATACTTAACCTCAAAATAACCGCGCTATAAAAGTCTGATTACTCCGAACTCCCATCGAATATCTAATTGTTTTCAATTTGTATAAAAATTAGGATATATTCCCTATAGTTTTGTGAAGGTTTTGTACAGACGCAAGCGTAGCCCAACTCTCATACAAAAATGGGCATTCTCCTTTATTAAAAATAGACAACAAAAAATGAAAAGTAAATAAATCCATACGTTATAATGAATTAAAGAGATGACTATTCCGATTAATGCTTTCTCTATAAAAACTACGGCGTATCTTAGTACACGATTCTGATTGACTTCAATGACAATGTATGTATCCGTTTATAATTGCTTACGCATAAACTATGGAATAAATTGATATTGACCATAATCGCAGGATCCATTAATGTAACGGGAAAAGCAGAACTGAAGCTGAGAAACGACGTCCTATATTAATTATTACAAAAATATTATGATTTTATACCATCAATTACATTTTGTTTGTTCAGATTCTTTAAATATTCAAAATAATGTACTTTAAATTCCACTTACTTTTATTGCAAGAAATTACAATAAACAGAAATAATTAAAATTAATTCAATATGATTTATTTTCTCAAAATAAGTCAATCAAAATAATACTTAAATAATTTATAATCTCTAAACTGCTAAACTATTATTTGTATTAATCAATTATCTTTACTCAATTTAACACTATCATATTAAATACAATGTAAGTATATTTACCAAGAAAATCAGTAAAACATCGAATCTACATAAAAGTTTTTATGGATGTGGTATTTTGACAGATTTTTTATAATGCTTTAATTTTTAATGTCGCTAATGGCGCCAGTTAAGCGTTAACGACAATATAAACAATTTTAAAGAGTAATAAATTTACGAATCTTTAATAAATTAAACCTAAATGTTCGCGTATTATTTACCTATGGTTCGTGAAGAGCTCGCTTTCACTTTTGCATCGTGAACTTTCATCGCGTGCCAATATAGTCTATTAATCGCATAATATTTCTAGTCATCACACCTTTAGCAAAATTGACAATGAACTCCATTTGCACATTCCAACCCGACAAAAATATTTTATTCATAGCAACTATCGTTATGATTCCACAAACAGGGCAGTGTGATTATGAATATGTTTAAAGAAACTAGCAAACACATTAGAAAGGGCAAAAAGAAGAAACGAAAGGGCCGTTATTTCGCAAACTAACAATTAACCAGTAGCAGTAAAGCACAGAGTGTCTGCAGGTGGACATTAAATAACGGACCCTTTAGAATGACGATTGCTTTGGAATTCTCTTGAGTCATAAGTAATTTCAAGTAATTTACTACCATAAACAGCTCTCGACAGTAAAATAAATGATATACTTACCAAATAGGCACAATGTAGATTTTATGTTATATATCTACTGTATTAAGAGGTGTTACACTATGAATTGTTTTTAATATTATTTCTCCCTGTTTAGCAACGAAATATTTTTTTTAAATAAATTTTAATAAATTCTTGTATAAGGTAAGTGTTATAATAAAGCGTTTCGACCGTAGAGTTTTAAACACAAATCTGTATTTTTCTCGACTGGGTTCCAACAGGACAACTCGGGGACTAAACTAGTAGCCATTAGTAAGTGGGCAGCCGCAAAAACAACAGGGAACGAATCCGGAATGCGCCCTGGATAGTGTAGTAGCCTTGTGTTGCTACACGTTACCACGCACTCCTCACGATATCAAATGCTTCTCGATTATTCGTAATTTACGCTTGATTGAAAACTACGAAAAATAATATAAAATTGTCTTAGAGCTCATTTTTCAATTATCTGATAAGGATTATTCAAAGGATAAAATACAACATGGACAAATAAAAAGACAGTTATATACATTGCAACTTTCAATTGTCTTAAGTTATATTCAGTAAAATTAGTATAATTCATATCTGACCATTGAAAATCAATCCTTTATAACTTTTTTACAAAATAAGTGAAAAATTCTTACAAATTGAGAAGATAAAGTTGCGTTTCCATTGATCCATCTGGCAGCCGGTGAGCTGACGAGACATGTCAGGATCAGTTTGTTTGAAATACACGTCTCGTCTCCGCTCTGGTTCAGTGGACACATTAAACTATTTTCACCGCACCGCTCGTCTTCTTTCGGCTCGACTTAGCTTCAATGTAATCGACCCCTTACTTCAAGTAGGGTCCAAGATGACATGAATAAAAGGCAGACATGACACCAATCAATAAAATAATTTAATTCTTACATACAAAACCCTCAACTTATCTCGACATTGTACCAAAAAAGTGACCAAAGTAATAGGAGAAATGGTACCACAAAAAAAGTAAATATTAGAAACCTTGTAACATTGATGGTACAATAATTTTGATGAGCTGGCATCACTGATGGCAATTCCATTATGTAGTGAAATAGCACACGTCTCTGCAAGGACCCCATTTACGATGAATAGCCATCCAATCCGGTTCTATGGTTTAATTACGCGTTCCTGAATGCGGACTATCGCATTGTTTAGTATCTAAAATTACCTTCTGGGAACTTAGATGTCTCGCAATGGTAAGAATGTAGTTTTTCTTACACGTCTTGTTATAAGAAGGTAGGTATGCATACATTGTGCACCTGGTTTGTCACATTGTTTTTATAACAACATAAACAAATAAAAATCAAAATGAAGCTATGAATGGCAAATGATTTGATGATTCGTTTAACTTTACTTTAAATTCTTTCCATACGAATTTTACGGAACCAGTTAATCAAAATTACCATTACTTTCTACGCGACATTTACAGTTGATTGGACCATTGGTAAGTAGTTTCTTCCAATTCACTTCTGGCCTAACTTTACGAATTCCTACTCTTTGTCGCACCATTAAATATATTAATAGTTTGTCAGGCCATATTTTCCCCCCTTATACATTAGGTCCTTGCAAAATCTGTAGAAACAGTAAGTAGACCGACTTAATTCTAACGATTATGAAGACAATACGTTCACTGGTTGACGTTAATTCTATCGGATTGCACTACATATACATTTAGTTGTAGGGAAGTCATCTCGCCATAGTCGAATAAAACAGTAGGGTATATTTCGTGAAATATGTAAGATGACCTAAATTCCTGACAATCAATGCATTAATGAAATATTTATTTACAAAGTAAAAAAACCCAAAAGCGTGTCTTCAGTATAATACTACTTTAAACATTGCATTATCAGGTGAATTATTGTTTATTATAAAATTCGCCTGTCCCTATTAACAGAGTCGGAACTGCAAATTAGCAATTTTACAGGAGAGCGCGTCAAAGTTTAAATTGCTTATATTTTTTTAAGTATACGAGCTAGGTTTATAAAACTGTATAATACATTAATATACGTTGAATAGCGTATGTACATGGCAATTCAATATTATTTTCTCTTTTCTTAATATGTGAAAATTCACAAATGACTTTCATAACGGATCAGGATTCATTGTAATTTGTCGGATCTGTCATATCCTACAAAGTTACTTGGACAAACTAATTTATTATTCGTTGTAAGTGCCGCATACATCTTTGTTAATTGTAAAACCCAGACAAGTATATGTCGTATTTTAATATATTTTTTAATAGAAGACAATTTTATAATGATTTGTTCATATATATTTTTTTCAAATATGACTAATATTAAAGAAATACTCTAAAAGATAAAAATTACCTTACTTTTATACATAATAAAATCACGAATGTTAAACTGAATTAACCTTATTAAAGTCACAAGTATTGTATTATTACAATTTGGTAAGAAAACGAAATCAATATTATATCTATGTATGTACTAATTATAAAATCTAAGTATATTACCACATTTCAGGCCTCACATTAGAGAATCAGTCTTAATAGCGGTACATTATTTTATTTTTAATATTTATTGTAGAAAAATAGAGGTTTTCCTAAATATTATAAAATAATTCTTGTAGAATAAAAATAAAAAACGACCATAACCTATAAACGTAATAATGGCAATGAATTATTAAAATTAAAAACATAGACAGTCTTATCATTAATTATCCCCCCTCTTCTGAAATAGTGTCACGTACCTCTTGAGCATTGTTACCAAATTTTAAGTTTTCATAAAAGCTGTGGTACTTTTCCGGGATTATTCCACTCTGGCATGGATTCATCAAATCTTTATATTTATCATCAATTATGAGAAGATTCCCATCATAAGCTTGTTTGATTTGAAATTCACGAGACAGTCTATCTGTGTTTCGGGTACCAGATCTCAATACAATTGTAGTTTTCAATCCATCTTCCAAGTTATATTTATATTCAATCCTATCATAGAGACAGCTCTATGATAGGATTAACAAACAGTAATCCTATCATAGAGCTGTCTGTAACTAACAAACAGTACATGCACAGGCATGTACTGTTTGTTACCTCTCTTATTTGAGTCTTTTGTATTTTTCAATTTCAATTTTTAGTAGCCAACAAAGACTTAAAATGAAATATATCGGGAGTTGTCATCTGTTTCACTACATAAGGTTTACCTTGTACTTTAGTCCAACGAACGAGACAATACCATTCTTCTGGTACATAAATGAGCTTTCGCTCGCTAGCACGCTCAAAAGTGGAATAAACACTATCTCCCTCGTTCTGAGTATGACCCTCCTCCATAAATCTATGGGTAATTGTCACCCCAAATTCTTTCGCATTCTTTTTCTGTTCTGCCGAGTGCAGTTATTAGACCCAAAACCTAATGACTTTATTCCACTATGTAAAGCTTTTGTGCTTATTGGGAAGAAAATAGTGGAATATATTTTGCCGATCGTGTTTAAAGACCTCTCAGGTGTGTGGCGATTTTCCAAAAATGATTAAAAACATTAGTGATCTGTCTTTTATTAAATTTTCTGGAACATTTTCTTTTTATTCCTTTAAATGACGAGATGAGCTTGCCTTTTGCCTGGTAAACGATATGACCGCCCATAATAAGTAAAAACACCATCTAAAAACTTAAATTACAAAGTATTGTTTGGTATTCCGCTGCGCTCGCTATCCTGAGACATGAGATGTTAAGTCTTATTATGTCCAGTAGTTACACTAACGACATTTTACTTTATATGCTTCTTTGAACTTCTGTCCTTAAACTTTTTTTCCTCAAAACTTAGTAAAGCCATATCCTTGATTCTTTCTCTCATTAATATTTAATTCTCTGGATACTGTAGTCTTTTCTTACCTTTATCATCTTTAAAACTAACTAGACTGGCGAGTTTGAACACTTTTAGCGAAGATGGGTGTATCAGCACTTATAATGGAAGTTACAGAAGGTGTAGATAGGTTGCCATACAAGCATGGCTAGTCAAGATTGCGATTATATTTATCTTCATTGGACGTTACGCAGAAAATGTCATAGCAGGTTTGATGTAAATGTGGCGCTAGCATAGGAGTCTTATCTAAAATATTATATTCATAAGCAAAGATTATCTGATAGCGTAACAAAATTAGTAGATGTAGTTACAACAGGCTTATTATTTTCGTGATTAAAGATGTAATTCTCACTAATTACATATCCAAGCTTTTCCTGCAACTGAATTAAATCATTACTATTTGGTACCGGGAATTTTCGATTAGCTGAAAAAGAAGCAATAATTAAGACTAGAAGTTATAAATAAGATAAGTAATATAACTCTTTTTGTAATTTTTTTTAGTAGGCACACCAGCGTAAAAATAATGTAATTTAAACAGAGCCCAAGAAAAAAAAGCAGTGCAGGCAAAAAATAATCCCACAATTGTATTTTATTATAGCAATATTAACAAATATTTTTTTTAGTCCCACAACCGACACATAAAATATATCATCTATCGTTTAACAAAGCAATATGTACCATATGCCACTAACAGTTTTACGATATATATCATTAACAATGTAGAAAGTACCTCATATGACAAGTTGTATTTATATTAAAACTAACAAGAAAGTCGTATATCGTACTACCGTCATTATTTATATAACAAATGACGGTTAACAATGTGGGAAGTGCAACATCCTACAAACTGGACAAATATTTAGACTAACAAAAAAGTCGGATATGGTACTACTGACATAATTCGTATTACAAATGCTAGTGAATAATGTCATATATGGTACAACATACAATTTTAATTGGACAGTTAAATATATTTCATTTACTAATTAACATGCTATAATATTACTATGATATCACAATATTTTTTTACTATTTATTGGATAAGGCAAGTTTATAAATATCTATAATAAATAATTTACCAGTTTCTTCTTATTCATCTAAATTAGATGACAATATTTTTATCCATAACCTTCTGACTAGCTCTAAATTGCTCTTCAAATTGTTCAGTCGCAAGGTTTATCCAACAGGCTGAGCTGCTTATCATTTTGGTTGATATTAAATTCAAAAACTCTAAATAATACGAATTAACACAAAACTAACACGTGATGTGTATACGCCCCTGAAACATAGTGCGTACTGGCACAACCGCGCGCGCCTCCTTCCCTCGCATCCCGCTAAAAATGTCAGTAGTTACACATCCAGCATTGTTAATCGACAGCCGTGCCTTATATGACTTTGTTAACGTGGCTATATCAGAAACTATGAAGAAAATTTAACTTTTTCTTAAATCTACTGAAAGAAAATACCTTTTTAGGGTAATTAGTGCAATAAAACCAAAATCCGTAAAATGTCATATCCGACATTGTTAATAGGGACAGGCGAATTTTCTTATTGTTTGAGTGAGTCTCAAAAGTACAGCGTGAGAGTGTATTGTACTAATGTGGCCAATTACCCCCGAGGGCGGATGCGCCGACGATTCCAAATGTAATCTCTAGATGTCATTACCTCCAATGTAAGGCTCATCTACTCTTGAGTAATTCTTGTAATAAACGCAATCTGTTGACGTGCATTGCCCTCTGTGCAGCCATAAATTGTCCTCATAATAACCAATTGACGATTTCTCTATGTAACTAAGCAATCTTATATAGTGATTTTCTAATTATGGTACTTTATGCCTTCAGCTAGTTTTCTCAGTACAATTAGCAAGCTATTTCGTTTGTAATTCGAGCAATTAAAGAATCACTAACGTTTATTTCCTTGAATTTGTGATTAAAATTATAGTTTACGAAGTATTTAGAACTAATACTTAGAAAGGTAAGCTTAGCCATGTTTAAAGTGTAACGTTTCCTAGAATTTAAACAAGATTGAACCTTGCGGGACTCAACAAAACAAAAGCGCAATGACCTATTTTGTAATTAAATTTCTGTTTGTTTTATGAATTATAATTTGTAATTTGTGATAATAGAATCATCGTTATTTGTAATTTTATGAAGTGTTTCCGTAAATTATTAGGTAATAATATAATATAGGACTAGAACTTTCACAGTAGATAATTTTAAAGTATATTTTTTATAATTTTTTATAATATAGCTACTCAGACTTTTAAAATCTGTAGTATAAGTATTTCAATCTTTATTATCATTAAGCCTTGTATTCACTGATTTGAATCAATGCGGAACGTATAGCGCGCAACATATTAACCAACGCTGCACAACAGTGCGTATTATCTTGTGCGTATATCTTATTGGTATATAACTTCATATTGCGTACAATCTAGGAACGTCGCGTGTTGTACAACATTGCCAAACATTATCAAGTTTTGCGCATCAGTTGTTGCCTAGTGACTACAAGGCTTTAATCGCTTTCAATTAAAATTTTTACGCTTTCATAACATTGTTGGGACTCGCACGTTACTCCGTGGAACTAGAACGACCTCGAAGGACGCGAACCTCATCGGTACGAGGCGGCGGGGTGGGCGCGGGGAACTGCGCGCGCGCATTGTACATTGTACCGACACTACCGACGCGGTTGCGCTACATCCGCATAGCTCACTCCACCACGGATTAGGGTTGTCACTTGGCACATAAATAAATAAGTAATGTTACAAATAGTGTGTCAAACAGTTTGAAGAGCCAGATAGAACGGATCAGGCATTTGGGTATATAATGAGGCTTTCTCGCGCTTACACCGCAGCTGTAACTCTCGTAATTCATCATGGTGACGTTACCAACAACTAAAATGGGATTAAAAGTTTGTAATATCACTTGAGGTATTTATGTAATCTAAATCAAGCGTATTTGTGAGAGCTGTGGTCAGAAATCGAAAGCCATTCCATTTTCATACTATTTACTTAGTTCAATATATTATAATTATTTTGTAACAAAGCCCACATTATACATAAATATTATATTTTCACATACATTTAACTTTTTTTTTTGTTTATCGTTACTGACATATAGATTAATAAATATACGCAAAACTTTGAGATAAGAGATTCGTTGAGAGCTTTTGTTTGCCAGGATATTACGAAATGTCGCGCGAATCCATACAAATCTCGTCCGTCTATCAACCCTGCTCTACTGCCGCAACTAATTAAACACCAATATACCATACAGAATGGATATTTTACCACGTTTTATTACAATCCCATTACATATTTCTCCATTAGTGTTTATGATATTCGTTCGATGCGCCTAATCTCTCTTTGCGGTCAATAGCTTTGTGTCCTAAGATATTATATAGGCGTACAAAAGTGACACACAACTCAGTTTTTAGTTACGCTTTAGTCCCTCTTGAAGTGCATTCCGATGTAATATTAGTGCTGTATTTAAATGTCAAAAAAACTAAAATAAATGACAATTTATTTAAATCAGTTCCCTCTTTTCCACTTACCTATAACATATTGTCAAAACATTCAGTACTAAACGTAAACCTCTCCCAAAGATTCCCTTCCACTAAAATATACCAATAACTAATTACTCCATACTAAAATTCCAACCCACTTGAAAGCATCTGTTCTATTTGTTCTGCCAGTAAACCAATTATTGCCAAATAGACGTTCCACCGGCCAATTCAGGAAACTATAACATTCCAGTACACGCCTGACTCATTTTGACACGGATACGGCTCTTCAATCATTATCCACGTCGAAAACATTTAAATATCGTTTAATTCACTGAAGACGTATAAAAAAAATAATAAGGGGAAAGGTATAACGTTATGGAACGAGGGACGAATTCAAGATATGACGCCGGGCCTTCCTGGCAATAATATATCTGGGTCGGACGCTTTGCCAAATTGAGAGTTCCTTCCCGAATTTCGGTGGAATGGGATTTTTATTTTTTGTGAAAATATTTGTTTGACGTAAATGTGGGCAAGCGTATGAATTACGATTCCTATGGCTGTTCCATTTCGGTATGTGGAATAAGGTAATCGCATACGTTAAAAGTATAAAAATATATCAAAATCCTTACTTGAGTACCATAATGTGCTGTATAAAAGATGTACGTGTGTACTACACGCAGCCGCATTGCGGTACTCGGAACTAAAACTTAGCCTGTAAAATTGGGTGGATTAAGTAAATTCTGGATTATCTTTACTTTTGAAAAGCCACTTATGATTGGCGCATATTTTTGTGGATATACACAATGTGAACACGTGTGTATAAGTATTACTTAATTCTACTACGAAAACGATTTTATTACACGACAAATATTTAACAGGAAAATATTTTGTATAAGTACGACTGTCTTCTAATAAGGCAGTATTAAATTCAATATACAACAAACCATATATCAATGGCTAGTCCAACTGTCATTCTATTCACATACGAATAGTATTTTATCGCTAACACTTGTATAATAATTTCCTAGTATGCACAAGTTGACATTTCTTATTATACGTTCTATATGCGTTAAATAGATGCTACTTGATTATTTCGCCACGTTTCTTGCATATAAACGACGTCCGTCTAAGTGAAAGCACGGACGGTTCAATATGACCAAATACCACATCACTATGCCATTTGAATTTATTTTCTAATGTTGTGTTGAATTATAATACTTAGGACATGATACTGCATTATTCAGTTCGGTATTATGTTCACAAGTTGTAATATAAAAATACTTTGCCAAGCAACGATGCTAAACCGTCGTGGAGTGATATAAACTCCATAGTGTACGCCAGACAGTACGTCTCCATGCAGGTTAACCGCGCAATTAGTGTTTGCGGAAATCGGACCGTTTTTCATAACGACATTGTATGGTAATCACATGACTGGTAACAAGAGTAAGTGTGTCGCGTGCTCGAGCAAAGATGCTCTCCGCCCGCCAATCATTCCGCTAATTGGAGAGAATCATCGTTGTAGAAAGTGCACGGCAGCGGAGTGCGGCGCTGGTCCGGGGCGACGCGCCGGGGCACGTCAATACTTGCACGCTGCTGAGTTGATGACGAGTTCGCACCAGTGTCAATGGACAAGCCGCAGCGCCGGGGCGGCCGTGAGCGAGTGCAACAAACTACGTACCCTCCGCGCCAGTCTACAGAGCACACCAGTTCACGAAGATACAAAGGTTCATAAAAAACAACACGTCTAATGTATGTGGCTTAAACCAATTTGCAATACCCACCAATGCGACAACGTTATGTAGTTTATTTCACTATCTTAATTCCTACATAGACAATGCTGATATGATATTATAGTATTACAAACCATGCACACAAATCCCAATTTAATTTAATTTGGTGAAAAATATTAACCATTGATTGGGACTCATGATCCTCTACTTTAGACGTAGATCAATCTCACTAAACCTTATCGAGTCAACAACTACCGTCGCAGAATTTAATTAAACTTTCCACGTTTTCTTCTGCTCCACCCATTCGTACAAAGTATGTCTAGTATAAGGAATGATTTAATTAACGTCTCTATAAAGCAAAGTAACTTTCCGTAACTACATCGTCCTACGTCGATATGGTATTGATGTACGCACATTACATAAGCCTATAAGCGTTAATCGCAAATAGGCTGCCCACAAGCGATACACCTGTCTCAAAGCAACCAAATAAGGTGACAACGATAGATGCAAATCAACAATCATTGCGTCACGATAGCTTTAAAGATCTATTCAGCATCGTGAAAGGCAGGTATGCCTTAACACGTGAGGCCGCTTAGTCAGTGGCCCTTCCTGCGTTCACGCCTTTTGGGGAGCTGTTACGTGAGCGGTGGGACGCGCTCAGCACTCCAATGCCAGGACGCATTGTCTACTGAGCCTCGTAAATGACTGAGGAACTAAGATTCATTACGAATCCATAATTATTCTTTTCTTACTTAATGCGGTTAGAGTGCGCTCTGTGTATGCCTTTAACACATTTACATATGTGCATGTTGCTTTACTAATTAGTCATTTAGACGCACGATTGTATCGATAGCTGATTTTTTTCCGCAACTCCTTACTATTGTACTACGGATATTTTTACTGTAAGTGAAACTATGATTACGTATTATTAGTACACTGGTAGCTACTTAGACTGTGAACCTTCAATCCTACTTTACGCTGATTACTATCAATGACATAAGGCGAGTTAACGGAGCCTACATATTAATTTCTATTATCAAAATATAATATAATATTTACTCTAAGGCTTAAAAAAAAAATGTCCAAATAAACTAATTAAATAAACATTGAATCATAAAACATTTTCGATCAATGAGAATCCGTAGCTACAATAAGATTTTTTCATTTGAAAACAAAAGGGTATGATTTATTATGCATTAAAATATATCACGATATGTATTGACGACATGACTTCATAAACAAATTATCATTAAATTGAATTCTCGTGTACCTACTTTAGTCGCAAACATTCTGCGGTGCAGCGTGATCAATAGTCTCGTCTAGCGGCAGAGTCAGACTGAACTTATTCATAAACACGTAGTCACTAAAACCAAACCGTATTTACACAAAATTTGTTTTGGATTCCGTCATTCCATAGTTTGCAAGTCCATAATGATTGCCGACTAAAAATAACATGGTGCAGTACTTTTATTTCCAGTTTGTCATTGAAAACGGCCTACAATGTCGCAATGAGTTCGCGTCTCGATTTGTCAACGTCAGAAGACATCGCATCGGCTGTCAACCGCGTATAATACAGTAACATGAAAAAACAGATGGAATGGGAAAAAGCGAGTGAACGTGATTTAATAATGGAATGAAATATTTTTTGCTAAACTAGACGTATAAACGTTGAACTTTATCGATACATTAATTTGTAAAATGTATCGGGAAAGTTTTGAGTTCGATTATAAATCTATTAGTAAATACATCAGTCGCAATCATATTAATTAAGAAATATTCATAATATTCACTGGATGGAAATAAAAATCATTAATTGCGAAAGAATTGCAAAAAGATCGAGACGGTTTGCAATACATGCTGTTAGTGTAACAGTCGTTTAAGCTCGGAACAGGTGTAGGTTTTATTTTGCGAGGATGTCGGGTGACATTTTACAGCCGGTTAATTGTAGCATTCCTTCATGTGAATCTCTATTTTTTCGATCGATCCGTCCAGGAATCCCGTTGATATTCGTGCACCTGCCATGAACTTCCATAAGCCACCTAATTTGTGCTCGGTAAGTTCCTTTTATAAATCGTTTTATGAAGCGTGAAACGCTGTACGATACAAAGTAACAATCATATTCTTAAAGATATTTATTGACGTCTACAACGCTTATCATCCGCGATCTCGTCTGCAGTTCATATAAAACTTTTAAAAGAATTTACGATATGCATTCCGTTTGCTCTAATTAAATGGCCGAAATGCAACCAATCAACAACGTTGAATTAATTATTTTGAAACGCATTCCACAATCAAATACACATCAGTGTTTCAACATTGGTTTTGAACAACTTAGCCCCGTTCCGGCGGGGTTTCTACTTGCCGAATGTGATTTAACCATCCACCGTGACCACATGTACATATTTATTTCTCAATACAATCATAAACGAGTAATAATACATTACCTTCTAATACTTTTTAAACTACTTATCCATTAATGCTAGATAGCTAGATTCTGATTAGTAGGAACAAAACTGATTGTGTAATTATCGTATTAAATTGTGTGTGAAATAAAATAACAAGTAAGTGGATTACGTATTTCCTATAAATAAAAATCAACAGTCACTGTGATACCATTTATATAAATGTAATGCTATAGTCTTGCTTATTTATTTATACGACTTTTGGCTCTACTTTTAGCATTGTGTTGCACAAATACTGTTTCTCAATTTACATAAACATCAACACCTAGATCTATATATGAATCAATATACACTACAAGTCGAGTTATGTAAAGTACCGGATCGTGTTATGCACATATATGTTTAATTACAATGAGTGTGAGTACCCATGTGTATCTTAGTAAGCCATCTGTGGATGGTTTTTGCTACCTACATAGCGATTGGATATGACGTCTAAAATGTATTTATATTACATACGCAGTGAGTAATGATAATGCGATATAATTATTAAATCATTCGATTTAAATAAGACCGGTTTGTCTGTCATCGTGTTGTTGGTACTATGATCTTGCCCCCTGGGGCGTTCGAGTGAAATTTGTATTGAGTAGCTCACGAATATCGTTTTAATCTATTACTGCAAAAGTAGACACCGGGCTTATTGTTTTTTTATACTTATTTGAAGCAAAAGGTAACCTGTTTATATCTTATTAGATATAAAAATATATTTGGGTTTACACATAAGTATGGAATTGGCACACACAATTGCTCTTATAAATAGGGCGCGTAACAAATACTAAACAGGTTGCCCTTAAAATAGAGTTATTTAGGTTAAAAACACATAATCATGTAAGTTCGATACGGTTTACATACTAAGTTTATGGTATTATATCGCGGAATCGGTTGTTTAGCAGTTTTACATAAATGTGCTAATTTGGCGAGTTATAAAGGATGTAAGCGATTGACAAGGAAAATAGACTTGCCAAATTCTAAGAATTTTGTAAATGGGAAAGTTTAACAAATCGAATATTTGTATGTTTATATGTTAATAATTTTTAGAAACCTTGTACAAAATACAATAGTTATAACGTATAATAGAATTACCGTCGCTAAATATGACAGTGTGGTGTCACTTGTGCCCTTGCAGTGAGATTACAAGAGAGCTCACCCTGCTACCTGCTGGTATCAAGGTAAATTCAATTAAGTATCTACCGTGCGTGCATAACGCACATAAATCAGGAATTAATGCTTCATTTATCCTATGCAACACAATCTAATTAGACATTAACCTATATTTTGTTAAATTCTTTTAAAGAATCGGTCAGTTTTTTACTTAAAGTGTCGTAACACAACTAAGTTTTTAAAGAACAATGGCAGGCACTTAGTTTTACAATTTAAAGATCTTTATTTATTTGAAAGTAATATTTCTCAGTGTTTAATATTGCATTGAGATACAATCTTGTTACGTATCAGAACGTATCAGATTTCTATTAGTATAACTTCATGAATCATGATAATTAACAAAGTATTTTTAAAGGTGATACGCGTGAGAAAATGATGTAATACACGTACATGGTAATTTATTTTGTTAATGGATCTTGCACATCGTTATTATATTTAAAATTATTTAGTTCTGGCAGACGAGGGTCGGTTCATCGTACAGAATACTTGCATTTCAAAACTGTTCAGTCCACTTAGTCACATGCGCCAGCTTTAATAGTATACTTCCGACGAAATACGCACAAAATAAGTACACAATGAAGAATATAGCATCTCATTATTGTATCCAGTCTGTAGGTCGCAGGATATCATTTATGTTGCAATTTATGCCCACCTCCGCAGTTGCAACACTGTCATAGGAAGCTCAGTGTTTCAACTATGTTAGGCAACCGTTGATAATAGCGATAGTTTGCTTGATAACATGAGCCTAACTACGTGTATCCACTAATTATTACAAGAGATGTCGAATAAAGGTCTAAGTACATTCCCATCATAGTAGATATTTTCTAGTCTCGGCAATAGGACCTTAGTATCTTCACATGCCGCTTTTTTAATGATGTGTGATTTATTTACATCGTAACAGAAAGTCTATGGGAGAAGAATACAGACTCAATATTCGATTTCATTAGTTTCTTGTGCATATGCGAATGTTAAACATGATAATAAGAAAACAAAAATTCAATAGGTTCCTACTTAGTCTTGTAGCAATATCCGACTTTTATTCCTTTCTCTTTTCTTATCATAAACAGACCTTTTTTTAAAAACATAACATAAATTGAAAAATCATGTCCTTTAAATCATCTTTTGCTTTTGAAATAAAAAGGTAAATTTGTAGGGTGGAATATCGCCTTGACTACCTTAAGCAATTTTATGTTAGTTTAAGGTGGTAGCTCAAGGTCCATTTTCATACATTTTGTTTCGGCTTTAATCTGGGTAACTAAACAAGTATTGGCAAGTAAAGAATTTAAATTCACGTCTAGTTAGTGATTAGTTCTCGCAGTTGAAGAAAAACGTAAAAATAATTAATAATCATGGATATTTCGGCCTTTAAAATTTCGTCATATTAAATTTTAAAGGCCGAAATATCCATGATTATTAATTATTTTTACGTTTTTCTTTCAACTGCGAGAACTAATCACTAACTAGACGTGAATTTAAATTCTTTACTTGCCAATACTTGTTTAGTTACCCAGATTAAAGCCGAAACAAAATGTATGAAAATGGACCTTGAGCTACCACCTTAATAAGAAACGCAATTTGACAACGGAGACCTAATATCCCACAAAATGACTTGGTAGCGTGTAAAATGTCGTCTCAATTTCGGATGCTAATAATATGGACACTAATATTATATGCATAACATTTAAGCGAGTCGCGCTGGCCTCGCCAAGAAACCGTGAAAGTCCATATCACCTTACAAACTGATAAACAAATATGAAGCAATTGTAATTAATCGGTTGGTTAAATGTTACCCAAACAATAACCGACATTCCACGCACATACTTGTTGTGCTTTTGTTTTACATGTTTGTTTTGACAAAAGTGTCGTAGGAGAAAACAAAGAATGTTTTAACAATGAAAAAAGTAAATAACATTGATTGCAACTCGTTTTTTTAGGTCGTGGATGGGGCAACGCAAGAGTAGCTCGCACTGCGTATGTCTCGAAGTCAGCTACAACTGGGCAAATACACGCGACATGAACTAATCGAAGGCCCTCAAAACATTTCACTAATTTGTATAACTGGTGATGCATGTATCGCGAATACCGGTACAGAATGCCAGACAAATTGTTAAAGTTTGTTGGCAATTAGCGGAACATGGTTATGTTGCTGCGGTTTTCGAGGTACGTGCCGTTTTAGGGAACGTGACTTTGTTCTACAAATCATACTGTGTTCGTACATTAGTTTAGATAGTTGGTTATTTCCATAATGGGTTAAAGAAACGTTGTTTTGTCTTTATTAACTTAAATAAATAACGACTTAAAATTTAAAAGAAAGTACCTATCATCAGACACAAAACCCCAAATCTGTAATGTTAAAATGTGAATAAATAAAGTAAGTATTTATTTATGGCACACAACTCACAAGTATGCTAAAATAGAACGAAATGAACCATTTTGGAATCTAGTTAACTATTTAAAGACATTATCAGTAAATTTCGGTTATTTGAGGTGAATGTCATATTCCACTTTTGTACTGCGAAAAGAAACTAAAAAATCAATAAATTGAATTGTACTTATTGCAGTAATGGGATTTTTAATGAGGCAACATAATTAATTATAATCACTCTCGAAACGAATATTTTATTAAGTAATAAATTGTCGGTCATTAAATAAAATTTAGTGTCTTCATAAATTGCAATTGAAATAAAAAGTGCATACAGTTATATCCATTGTTTGGAAAAGTGTAAAAGTAGGACGCACGCTACGGTGTTTTAAGATAAATTAAATATTTAATTACACACAATTTTATAACTTATCGAATTGCGATGTAATTCATCCGAACAGATAAAAACCCTTTACAGCAGCTGCATACCTAGAGGGAGTAATTATTTAGCATTTACCGAAGTTGCGGTAATTATTAAAATCTCAACTGTTGAGTATAAAATAAATGCCTGCGTACAAGCGGTGCCTTGAAGTCATTTACTTAAATACCCATATTATCCACTTTAAAGCACACAAGCTGCTGACTACGTTATATTTATAAAGTTATTTATTAATATCAAATAATATCTATTATTGTTATGATTTTTATTTTATTTTTTCTCCAAATTTTTGTACCTGTGCATGTCTATCTGTGACATTTTTCTTTAAGTCACAGTCGATATTACTTCTTAGAAAACGTTTTATTACTACAGACTATTGGTCTTATTCATAATAAAACCCTTATCGAAGGTATAAATCTCAAATAGTTAAAACGTCCTATAAGCTTATCGAGCCTTCGATAAAATTTCTTATTCATAATGGTTTCATAAACGTCAGATAACAAAAAGGCCTTTAAATGTGCACAATGTTACCATTACGTAGAAAAAAAAAATAAAATAAGTTCTACCAATTACTACCAAGTTTTGTCTCTGGAAACAGACAATAAAAAAAATTATCAGTCCATTGTCACAATGGCATTTGTCAACAAAGTAAACAAAATAAATACAGGAAGAAGATATATTATATGATGTTCTCGAAACTCTTTGTAAAACTTGGAACAACGAAGGCAGCAATTTGCGATAAAATGGTAGAGAAGTAAAAAGGGGTAGGAGGAAGACAAGATTGGTGCAGCTCTTTTCTGTATTTGAACGTTTGCGCTCTTCATGCCTGCGTTACTATTTTTTTTTTACAAGATTATGTTAAAAAAATTGGTTAGGGAGCGGGTTCATATTCTTGAACATAAAATATCGACACGAACTACAATTTCATGTAGGTGTCGTAGATTCATTTGGGGGAGCTGTGTTAATTGAAATGTAATATTGCTACTCTTGCGTTGCGCATGTCCAACAATACGCACTACGATAGCCACTCTTAAAATATTCATATAAATAAAATATTAGGATAATATACAATAGTGATTATGTCCTCTGGTGGCATTCAGCACAAATAATAAAGTTAAAACAGCACATTGAAATAGGTATACAAGGAATAAATCAATTTTATTTTTTAGATCATACTCATTGTGCCTCCTCAGACCCCATTTCCAGTAGAAAATATAAAGGATATGTATGTATCCGTTTTATGCTATTATCATGTTTTAGGTAAGTCATAAGTAAAACATATTTTTGAGGTCTTTATTATGTAGTTAAAATAACAAAGAAAATAAATAAAAACGTTTATTTATCATGTAGGCATATAAAAGGCTCTTATGACAAGTCAACATATAATCAAATATGATTTACAATTTGTTCAATACACAGATTAAGGCATGCATATGATGCATTAGTATATTATAATCCACCACCACCTGGAAATATAAGGGAGGTATTAACAAATCATCATTAAGTAATTTCAATTTTATGCTATAATCCTGTGGGATACTACTGTTGTATATTTGAATAAATATTTTTTTTATTTGAGTATTATGTTGAATGCTTATACATTGCATAATTTCAGGTTTGTCCGACATCTGCAGAATAAATTGCAACAGTAGAAGTGCAACACAAGATAGAGTTGCATGCTATTCAGATGGACAATGAGCTCCAGTGGAATAAAAAATTACAACTGAGATATATTAATAAAAGAAAAATATACATTTTATAAAAGTAAATGACAATGACTAACTTTAATTATGTTGTATAATAAGTTCCCTTTCAGTGTGAACAACTTTAGTCTAAGTTTTGGGTCAATGATGATAATAATTTATTCTGATACCTCTTCAATATTGGACACACTGCTCTGTGGCATTTATCTCTCTTTGAGCAATTGCAATGTTGTGCAACACTGCAAGAGCCACAATAGTAGTCTTCACATTGTCAAATTTTAGATATGCCATGAAATAGACATTGAAAATGCTGTTTTCACACACCAAAGTTCTTGTTGCAATATCCGGGAGTTATGAGTGCTGCTTTGCCATCTAACAATATATCTGATCTGATTAGCATCACAAGTCACCTACAACAATTCTTGAGTTTAGTTTATGCAAGAAAGTAAAACCTTATTTAATTTACAACTTTACATATTCCTAAAAATCTTACCTGAACAACAACATCGAGGGAATAATATCCTTTTCTATATAATATCAGGCTGCATCACCACCATATATTTTAATTTTATATGGGCGTAATAAATACAACCAATTATAGATGGGAAGCCTTTTACATGGTGAAATTCCAGCCTTAACAAGGGTTCCTCTGAAAAGAAGTGGGGCATAATTATAATCTGCAGTATATAATACGAGCGCATGCTCCACTCTGCTACATACATATACCACTGGTAGTGGCTTGAGATAATCAATAGAGATCTCCAACATCTTGCATCTATTAAGAAAACGAATCTAAAAGTAGGTCATCATTAGGTATACGTATTTACCGAAGTCTGTATAAATATGGAATAGGATTAACTTACCTCATGACGATCCCAACATGTCAATGCAGTTAATTAATACTTGCAATTCTGGTGATCTGCCACAAACTATACGGTGAAGCTGCAACTCTTCGCGGACTATCAGTCATTTATAAATGCAGCCGTATGTTTGGAAAATAATACCGTTTACGGAATTCATCATTATCCAGAAAATACGGATCGAATTTCTGACGACACATTTTTCTACCTAAAGCAGCCTAGCTTGCATTTTTAATACGTAACTAAATAAAATTACTTCTTGAAACGAAAATGATGGGCTACAAAGTCGAAATGTTGTTTACTTCTAAGTACATACTGACTTTGGCAACAAGCGTCAAACTCGAAACAGCTGACCGACGTCAGCCATTTTTGCTATCGAACGCTTAACATAGGTGTAAAGACGGGGGTTAGGCTCGATAAATCAAAGCATCTTTATCGGAGACTTTTAGCGCAATTGAACCATTATGAATACCAATTTTTTACATGCCTCCGATAACGCCCAGATAAACTTCCGATACTTCTGATAGTTTTATTATGAATAAGACCGTATATCTACTTAATTAAAGTTAGTAAGATAACCTTTAGATGTACCAGGTGCCCTCAGTATATCTATAAGTTTGTCCATATGGTATAAGTTGTAACTGATTTTAAATTAATTACATTTATTGTTTGTAAAAGAATTTTATATGAATGTCAGTATGCCCTAGATTTACTTTGAGTATAGTTAAATAACAAAAATAAAAATTCTATGTCAAAACCCTTAATAATTTTACGACACGGCTAATATACCGTCGTAGTTTGTTAATTTGCACGTTCCACCGTTATTCAAGTACGTGTGTGCTTAAATATAAAGTATTTCACAATTATAATCGTATAGCACCGGTCGGGTAATTAGTAAATAACGGACTCCATTATGTACCTGAACACTTAAGCTCGAACATTGGGATTATTTCGATAATCGCAATCTCCGCATTTTTCCGCAATTTCGTTACGAAAGTATTTACGCAATCGATATGCCATTTAAATGTTAACACAAACAGAATTGGCCCGACTTGTAATAACGTTAAAATAAAGAAAATATAAAGTTAAAAATAATTTAAATTAAATAAAACCAAAAGTCTGTATATGTTTGTGAAATATTTATGGTAAGTCTCATGCGTCCGGGTACGCAAACACGCTCACCATTCCTTTTATTTTTACTACAAGTAGCCGTGTAAGCATTATGTTCCGGTTTACAAGACATTGATGCCAGTGAAATTACTTGCTATTGTGAGGCTTGAGTATTCAAATCATATCTCAGGATGATGAAGGCAACCCAGTAAAAGTATTTGGTGAATAAAATATGGCACTGCAACGCTAAAGGTGTTGCTTACCGCCACACAGAAGCCGCACGCTTTGTTATTCAGCTAATTAATAAACTGACTGCACAAAATTAAGTCCGTCCAATAAAGGAACCCGGAATGATTCTGATGTCCCTGAAAAAATACAACGTCTTTTAAATCTCGACATAATACCTCATTACATTACCCAATAAATCGCAAAATCTTGGTCAATTATCCTTCTCCATTATAGACATACATCCGAAGTACATTTATTAGGTTAAACTATCCATTTTTCAATAGACTCTACATTTATCGAAGTTTTGATATCATCAATGACTGTCTGTATTCGTCACATTTCCAAAGAAGTCCAACTACTGTTAAAAATAGCATCAATTAATAGCAAGAGTCATTTTTATTGAGAATATATAAAAATTCGAATAATTTTATCAAAGATAAGATGCCAATAAGAAAAAGACACGCGAGACACGCTTGGAACGTGTGAATAAGTCAAACAGTCCTGACACTTCACATGTAATTCTAGCATCATAAGCCTAACTGCCACATATTTTTATTTTCAACTAAAATAATAATATATTTTAATTATGTATAAGTGACGACTTTTATAGTATATTTTAAATGCTCTACATTACTAATTATTAATCCCGAATCACAATTGTGTTGTATAATATGACATTGTATTGCACTTGTCATACCGACATATTCGATGATATATCTTATAATTAACGGTAAATAATTACTTTGATAAAATATTTTACAACAGAGATACAACAGTGTTATGTTACTGCTTGTCAGCAAAACTGAACAATTTCTGTATTTATAGACAGTGGACTCTACGTACCTACGAGACGCTTACCATCTAACTCAATATTGCAGATTCAGGCCATTTATGAGCATTAATCCAAATTAGATAGTATAGTCGTGATTTAATTTGACACTACGTTTCTTGCGATGTCTCTATCTACTTCATATGTATCAAAATATGGACCAAGCCGGCCAGCAACGGCGTACAGTTTGAATTATCTTTTTTGTTCTTGACGGCAGCACTATTGCGCCATTGACTCCGATACGCATAGTTAAACCCCTTTCCACATTTCATATACCATATAAATTATACACTAACATAGCACTGCAATTTTAAAACATCTTTGTAGCATCTCTATATTTTTTACGATGCCGCATCGCTTTGCTTTATCGCTCAATTGTGTCTAAAGCTATTATAAAAATTAAGCATAATGTTTAAGTCAACTCAAACCTATAATCTCCACTTACTGACTTAGTTTTTACTTGCTTAGATACCATTGGTAGGTGACGGAATAACTTGGTTGAAAAACATCTTTTAAACATTGAATACCGCCAATACCATCCTAATTCAGAAAAGTCGTTAAAAAAGTTAAACAAAAACATCAAGGAAAACTTTCTGCTTGCAAATCATGAAGTCATTACACCAGAAGTAGGTTAACTTCATAAACACGTTAACAGGGAGTTTCTAAAAACAAAAGAAAATATTAGGAATGAACGCGAGCTAGTAGTTTTTTAAACATCTCGATGTTTATTGTGTGTCGACTGTCCGCCATCTCAAGAATCGATTTGAGTGCATAAAAACTGAAACGAAATGAAAGTCTATTGACAATGAAAGTACATTATACATAATATAACCACAGGTACTAACATAAAAGTAATATAAAGGTGACCGCACACGCGCGTATTAATAGACACTTAAAATTTTACGACCGACATCGTAAACGCTACTTTACGAAAAGGAATTAAACAGTAAAAGTTTCTACACATCCCGCATATAATAATATGTAATAGTTATTACATTGGGTAGATCTTTGGCGTACACAGAATGCCACATAGGTGGATCTTTTCATTTATATAAACAATGTAATCATATAATAATTATTATTTAGGTACTCAAAAACTTACATACAGTCTAGAAAAATATACACGCACGCATAAAAAATTATATTCTAAAAATGATAAATTATGTAATTTTCCCGAACATTATGTTTGTCTTTATTTCTTCTATTATGTATAATTTCTTTCATACCGAATTTCAAACGTTAACCGCTTATTTATTACGTACTCTATTGGGTATTAATGACCAGTTAGTGATGCGAAATTACATTTTGGAAAGCTTTTACTGTTATAGCGTAAACATGAAATGTATTTTTCCCAACAATAAATAGTTGATTCAAGAATGATTATGGATTTGAACTTGCCACCTCAAAACATTTTATAAATAGAGTCATAATGCATTGAACAATGCACGAACAAAGAGGCAGGCAGTCAGACAAAAAATATCCTGTAAGTGTTTCCTATTTTATTATGTTTTAAATGACCCAAAAAAATAACAATACTACAATTTTCAAGAAAGACATTATGATTATTGTACATACGATTTATAAAATGTTTTATTGTTCTTGAATCTTACGCAATAAAACTTTTGCATACGAAGACGATAACAAAATACTTGAGATGTAAACACAAACGTAATATTGAATTGTTCATCTTATTGCAATACCTTTAAGTGCCATAATATAATTACCCTGTCATTCAGTTGGACATCTCAATTTAAAGACGCAACTTCAGCGATCTAATTTACCGCATCACAATGCTGGCCTAAAACAATGGCCGTTATCTTACTGCTATATTCATAAATCCATTGTTCGAAATGTTAAATCGGGCCGAATGAATGAATGCACTTGTCGCGTGCATGGAACGCGGTGTTCGGGTTATCATTGCGCATAGTAAGAGTAAAGGTTCCAGAGTGAGGAGTGTAGCTGAGGCCGCAGCCGCGGAGCGAGCGCGACGCGACGTGTGCAGGCGGCACTCTGCAGGGCGCGTGTTGTACGCAGCGTAGATGCCGGGCTCCGCGAGCCGGCAGTCGAGTCGCGCGCACCGTGCCCGCCCGTCGCCACGCCGCGCCGTGTGCCGCCGCAGCTCTGCCGCTCTACGAGCCCGTGTCCGCACCGTGCCGTGCCCGCCCTTATCAAAACATTCCCGCATTCGGATCGATCCGTATGTATTTACACACGAGAGACTACGCAGTGATAACGTGAACTCTCCACCGCGTCGTGACTGTGACTAAACCCTGACCGCTAATAGATACAAGTGTTGTGTTTGACATGTGATTTATAATTCCGTCTCTACATAATATTATTTCAGGATTTGCTGGTTCAAGTGACAGTAAGTTTAATTAATTTTGTATTACTTTAAAATAATGCAAATGTTATACGTACTTGTTATTGTTCCTGATCGCCTATAAATACCAATTGCGACCTTAAATAGAGATAATAAGTTACAACGTGGTTATACAATTTATTCCATGAATAATTAATCGACTGAGTGTCAAAATAATTAACCTTTTCATACAAAAAAGTTTAAATTATCTATGTAATTAAGTAACTATCTACAGTCTAATTCCAAGGCAAATAAAAAATTATAAAAAATTAAAATATTCTGCTCAGTAAATAACTGGGTCAGTTGATATGGTTTACTGTTTAGGAGTCTCATTTTTATTATAAGTATGATAAGTGGGTAATAAAATTAACTGATTACTATCAAAATTAAACCTACAGTAACTTATGGCACGGAAGACTCTACACAACTTTAAAGAAAAGTAAAATTTTATTTGAAGCCGATTACGTAGAGTTTTAGAGAGAACATCTGAAGACACATGTGTATATTTATGCCACGGACAGACATAAAAGAGTTTCCTGAACAAATAGAAAGAACAGCTGGTATTAAAAGAATCCAGCTTGATTTTATTACTGCGTCGCGTCTAGTGTATTTTATTTTATCCTTTTTCGTTTTGATAGTGTTTTCTATCAGAAAATTTTGTAGAGTCGCAAGAATTTTTTAGAAAAATGTACATTTAACGATTTTAAACAAGTTCACTATTAATATTTCCGACTATAATGTATGACTGCTATACTTAGGTATATGAATTTAGGAAAAGTAAATTATAATAAAAATTATATATCTGTCTGGATAATTGTTTAATTTAAATTTATTTAAATTACTAGCATTTGCTCGCGGCCCCGCCCACGTGAAAACCTTTTTAAGTCCTGCTGCTCCTGTAGCTCTTCGTCGAAATAAAAATGGCGTAAATGATATCCAGGTCTTAGTTTTTTAAGTACAAGTCACAATTTTATCTAAAACATGTAGAAAGTTAATCGATATGTGTTAACATCTAACAAACACTCCAACGTACTAACATCTTAAAATGCATATTAAGCAGAGTTACAAAAAATATATAATAATTATTATAAGCTACATTTTCAATCAAACCAATATTATTTTAAAGGAAACCTTTAATTGACGTTTAAATTCATATAAATGTTAATGCTACAATAAAGACACATGTCGGCTGTTTGAGTAGATAATCAGCATTATTAAAATATTGAAAATCATGTCAGTGCGCTCCATTCAAATATTGCATGCATCCAAGCTCACAATCTCTGTATCACCCTTGCAGTGACTGGCGCATTCTGTTACATATCTTTACGACTCCTGACCGCTGGCTATAATAAACTCACAGAGAACGTGATTATTGCATCGCTCATTGGAACTAAGGAACTATAAAAAGCTTTTAAGATCACTCCCTATGAATCTTTCAACCATACTGTACCATTTTATTCAATGGGCCGCTTATTTGGTTTGAATTTGTACTAATTGTTAAGTATAAGTAATGCATTCGGTTCGAATTTCCATTAAACACAATCTAAACAAAAATCCAATACTTATACATGTTATATTAGTCATAAATCAATTAAATAGATACACCTTGAACCATCAGTTGATTTGTTCAAGGCTTTGAATAAATCGTTCGCAGTAATTGAGAATTATGCCTATATAATATAAAAATTCTTTACACTAGGTTCCGACAAGAAGCCTAATGAATAATTGTAAGATAAAAAACTTAACGTAATTTGTCCAGACGATATCACTTAATTTTTTACAAATTCTTATGCTGTTCGTTAGAATTGTATTTATAAAGATACGCTGATTGAACTGAAAGATACGTATGATTCCGTGTATTTGTATGGTTGTTAATCTGCAAACACAGAGTTTTTATGTAAAACTGCGAGCCAAATGAGTGCGTTCGCAATGGCCCGTATTGAGCGCACGCATCTGCGACCTGAATGCCATCGGAGCGTCTCGCGTATTAATTTGGATAATTCATCAACATTGCCCGTCGCTAGTAAACAAGTCGATTTATGATGTTCCACATTTCATAACGTATTATTGCAAAAAAGTGTCACCACAGTCTTTAATTTGGTTCTAATTATTTGGTAACACAGTTAGATTGTAACTAATTTATCTCTGTGTTATATGTTTAATTCATTTATTTCTTAATAAAATTGTGATAAATATCCAATAATTTTTTGCATTGGTCAATAAATGCATCACATTGTAAATCAAGTTTAAATATCGCCAGAGTTGTAATTTTGTAATCGTGTATTTAATAAACATTCCTATATAATAGCACTCGATTAATATGAACTGGTAAGTTCCAGATAAATATTTTAATAAAAGTAAACTGTTTTAATATGATTGTAAATAGTTCCATACAAGTTAGGCTTTGCTGCGGAGTTATCAGTACAAAATAATGCATTTGACCGTACGCAATAAGATAACAGTGGCCAAGATGGCTCGTTCATTAGTTCATGGCGCATAATCTGCAGGATATTTTGTTTTTATACCACTTAGTTAAAACCTACGATAAGCCAGTCTTTATGGTACAGTAGACGATGAGCGGTTATGAAACGTGTGGTCTTGGGTTCCTTTCCTGCACAAAGATAAACGTTGGAGCGAATCTCTTATATTTGTTAAAAGTCTGAGTATCGTGGCATATAAACCATCTAAGTTCCCGATACAACAAAAGACAGATCAAGAATACAATGTAATACAACCAACACACATAGTTTATGGTTATTACTTAATTTTATTATGGCTAATATTTCACAAAAACAACAGATTACAAGTGGTTTCTTACATTTATCATGATTAATTATAATCTAACATTTTCTTGTCGCTTTTGATGCACGAAAAGTGACTGTGGGCGAGCCAGTGGAACTTCATAAAAGATAAAAAACAAATTGGGCGCCAGACTGGTTCGGCGTAATTCCGGAAGCGAACAGGTTTCAAAGAGCAAAGATAAATATTAATTGGAATTTTAATTTTTACTAATGAAAGATGCTTGAGTCGTCGGAGCAGGTCGGTTATCTTTTTTCTAAACCTATTACAGCTATTGAGTAATAATGCGGCTTTCACTGAATCTAACAAGTTATTACAATCGCGCCAACACGCAACAGTTTTTAGGTAATCGAACGCGTTACACTAATTTCAATGAAGCATAAAGATCATACAAACAATGTGCTTCATTATGAGTGTTAAATGTCATCATGCATTTATACTACAATCAGTGCTCGGAAATACGTAATGTCTTACATATTCGTTTTTTATTGTAGACTCTGAAACTGACTACCGTGGTCGCATCGTTGTAATGCGTGCACGGTATAACTAGTGCTCTGAAATACCAGGTTCGAATCAATAATCGGTCAAAATTATATTGTGTTTTTCTATTAAGTTTCTACTCGGAGTCCGAAATTTATGCTCGATTTGGCTAGGCTCTAACATGGCCATGGGACGAAAAGCATGGCGAAATGTGGATGCTTATCACATTATGAATGGCGGAACACGCGATAAGTGGGTGCCCTGGTAGCACCTCTGCCTACGCCTTCTGGGATAAAGACGTGTTGTGTGTTTGGTTTGTTTTTGTTTTGACTCTACTAAAAAAATAGTACAATGTAGAGCTAGTCAAGTGTCCATCGAATGACTATTGACCACAGTGAAAAGAAGTATGGTATAAAATATATAGAACTGCTTACATAGTTTTGTCTGTGTCAAAATTATAAAAGATTTTGGGTTTAGATTTGGATGCCGACATAATTTTTTACAAAACGTATAAATAACACCTCAGGACCCATTTACTCGCCTGCGTATATTAGTCTTCCTACATACACATTAATAAAAGTTCGACGTACTCGATTCGAATTAAAAATAAACAATGTTGTTTGATAACGAATACATTTTAAATGTAGGTGAACAATCACTGCGACTGTGACCAAGAATTCTTAATTTACGGCTTTATACATAATGTATTGAAATGCTTCATCCAAAATACCGCGTGACCGTGAAGCATAGCGAACTTTTTAAACTAATGGCTCTACTTAATTGATAAATTCTGTACATCACAAGTGTAACAAATTAGAATCGCGAGTTCCACACAATAAAACCAAGCGTCATGATCCGATCTACTTCGCTTGTAAAAGTCAGTTCATTATGAATGATGAAAAGATTGCAGAAAGTTATAACAATTTAAACGTAATTACTACGCATATTTTTGCATAAAGATCACCCGTTATTTCATATTTAGGTTCCACATGAATCTACATCATATGTGCTAATCGTCCATATCTGAAACAAAGTAGGCTGCAAGGCTAGCCACCTAAACAACCTCTCTCTTTATAATACATTGGCACGAGCTAAAACAAAAATAATAACACCTCCACTATCACATAAAATTAATCCGTCGACCCTGAATTGAACAGATTACATCACGTAACATCAAACATTATCTCCTGGATAATGATTACTTTATGCTAATTCCTAATCGTAAATATCTTGAATGTAAAGAGCTTGGGATCCAATTCTGTGACAGGAAATAGCCGAGTTTGTTTTATTGCTAGCTATTAATGTCTCATAGCTGGACGTGTTTGATTTACCTACACTAGATTTACGCAACGCGGAGCCATTTAATTTTCAATACAGCTGCCGTTGGTACATCACATTTAATTTCATCTAATCGACTCTATCTAAGATTCTTATCTAAGATACCAACAAATTATCTTTAAACAAAACAAATGCGATTAATATTACGGTAAAATGCTAGCCAAAATAGGAAATAAAAAACCTGAAACTTAACCGCGGGTACATTCTTTCTTCTTGTTACATTTAATAGTGGCGTTGTAAAGGTGTTAAAGTTTTATTAAGGCTTGTTTTGTTGTTGATCGTAAAACCTTATTTTGGTGTAGGAGGAATATACTTCCGAGGATCATTTCTCCACAATGGCTACGTCCGCCCACGGGCCGCGAGTGAGCCGCGTCCCGCCCGCCCACACGCGTGTAAATCGTTCCCTAACTGTATCCGCGACAAATTACCACTGTACTTGCATAATACAAGCAACCTTTGAGCTTAATTTGATTGCTAACTTATACGCTTTTACAAGGGCATGTGACTTGTATGATTTTATTCAAGTTTATATACAGATATAGCCTCACTTCTTGTAGCGTATTGTTTTCGTAAGATAATTCTTTGTTTAAACGGTATATGATACAATCCGCGTAGTAGTCATTGACAGACGGGGTTAGATAGACCCGAAGATATTGCGAAAGGGCTACTACCAACATATCTGCGTATAGAAATCCACAATAAATCACAACATTATAAATAATTGTACAATATTATGCAAAGCTTATTTTAAATCGACAAACAAAATCGTTTCGCAATAACTCCACAGATACCATTACCAAGTTACGTTTTTTACACGGACGCAGGCCTCCACAACTCAAGTATGCACCGATAATAATCATGCCATTTTCGTTGTCTTTTTGTTGCGGTCAGTAACCAATTTATTCAATTATGTATAACCAGACCGTTTTATTAAAAATTCACGATGACAATAGAAAAACGGCACCCAGGTAGTGCATTTAAAGGCCAAATCCTATTGAGTGATGACTACAAAGTACAAACAACACGCGCATTCTAAGGCTTGAAGTTCACTACTTGACCCGCTCTTACTACATGTACGTACAATGTACGTAGTTCACCATTTTGTTCTTACAAACAATAGCTGTGTCGCAGCTCGTGACTAACTTCAAAGCGGCCAGACTAAGTAAGACTATCCAACAAAATATAACGAGTTCATGCTTACTAAACTGAGAACTGCGTTTCAGGTCGAAGTATTTAAATTACATAGTGCAAACACACCAGAAAATTAAAATCCCGAAAAAAGGGATTGGCTTATAATATTATAATGCCTGTATTGTGCGGAATTCTAAAAAAGTAAATTATCAACACGCAACAAGTACTATAATTTAAACAGTTCCGGGAACATAAAATGGTCTGCATCAGGAATCTGCTAGCAAAAACATTAAAGACCGACTGAAAGATATAAAGCTAGTAATACTACAAAGTGTAGAATTCCAGAACTATTTGCATCCGTATGTCTAGTTGGGATTCCGGCTTGTGCAGATTAAAAGCTCCGCTAATAAATTGAAAATAAGAACGGTATACATTATAAATATCACTTAAATAATACACATGATTTTTGTCGGCAATGTTAAATATAGACTTAATTTACAACGCTCGGTATTCTGTAGTGACTCTATGTAGGAGTTGTTATGATTAATCGATGTAAACCATTAACTAATCTCGGTTAATATTTTATGTTGGTAATTTTATCTAAATGCCAGAACTTCAAAATAACCTAATAGCGAACGAAGAAGATATAAAAGGTCATGTAAGGAATCACTTAGGATGCCCACGAAATTATTAAGTAAAATGATTGTATAATTTGGTAGTCAAACCAAAAGGTTAATTACCCGTAAAACCCATAATCTCTGTGTAATTAATAAAAAACCAAATTCGATTTATTCTCGACAAAATTCATATCATGCCATTGAAATACGTTTAAGCGTTACGCACAAACAAAATAACAAGTCCGCGATGCGATTTGCGGTAAGGCGCTGTAATCAGTACATTATAAACGTTCCTTTTAACTGAGTGAAACTTTATACCGACGATCTTGGCCCGGATAAGCACAGTGCTGTGATGTTAGGATACTCGAATGGCTGCGGAACATTCGCCAGGTCACCGGTTACATTTTACACTTCTTTCACAAACTAATGACTTATGTCGATAATTAATTCATATTAATATTATTCGCCAATCACGACACTCGTATTACGTGTGTCACACCAGCGCTTAATACATTAAAGTCTAGATAAGAAGTGTTTCTATCGCATGTGTTTGTATGAAAAATAATTCTAGAAGCAAACACTTCATCTGATTTATGTGTTTTAAAGAGAAACCTTCTGTAGTTGTATAATATTTAATCCAATTATACAGTAGTGGAGTAAAAAGTGATCCTATCTACACTTTCTCAGAAGAACTCTACCTAAGCCATTAAAAAAGCAATTCAGTAGTGTGTAACAATTCGCAGGTCACCGACAGTGGACAGTCTGAGCCAGACGTTTTATTGTCACCAACATTTTATTGAGAATAATAATGAGTAGTTTACACTTACCAAATTTGGTTTTTATAGTTTTTTTACACCATAAATAAAATATATTAACGAAAGCGTCAACATTTATAAATTATGGCGACAAAGTAAATAAAAAATCACATTAACTTTTATCCTATTAAACAATGAAGGAGATCGGTTCAATGAACTAAAACCTTGGCCACAAGGTTTAACTAAATATGATATTCTGAATTTAATTCTTTTTTGATCCTTCTTAATCCACACATTAAACGAATAATAAATTCATTTAAATCAAAACCACGAACCAAACTGACGCCACGCTAAACGTGTAATAGTCACTATACAATATAAAACCAACTTATACTAACAAATTATTTCATATTATGTCTTGTACATGCTTGTTTTGTATTGGGAGTTAAGAAACCTACCGTGAATATCAAATTATTCCTGCTTGCGGTTATTGGCTCTCCTCGCGTTACCACTCACGATAAACTCTCATCTGAAGCTATGTATTATGAATCAAGTCCTTTACTCTAACAATCTAGATAATCGTTTTTACATTAGAATGCGCTCTTTCAATATGTAATTTAAAAGTGAATTACAATAATGTATAACGTTTCTAATCGTATCAATGTGAACTATTGTTCACAACCTATTCACCCCCACATTAAGGATAATGTACGCAGGTTATACACACCTTAGTTCAACTACATCTATTTATTATGTGAACTGTAGTATTGCGATAGGTTTTGAATTCTCGATGACATCGAATAATAATATTATTTATCGAATGAAAAGTATACACAAAGGATTGCCTGATTCGAAAATCAAATATTACGAATTCAAGGTACACTACCATCAGACGTGAGTCATCGACGTGACGCTCAATCGATCAAAATTATGATTATTTCGATATTATTCATACGTGGGATAATACCGTAATTATTTAAAACATTATCTTATATCACATAGTTACCGTGTTACTCGCTTCGAGACGTGTAGGTATTTGGTATATAATTTATATTCCAAACTATAAACTGATGTAATTGCTTTACAAAAACTCGACAAAAGTGTTTTATTTCACATTATGTAAATTTGTGTGAAAAATCCCGACACGTTCATAGTTTTATACAATGTTGGCATAACAATAGATAGTGATTTTAAATTATATTGACCTCATGTACTTACATAGTTACTTGCACAATAAGACTTGTTAAATAGTTTCAACTTTCAATTACATATTTATATTTCTATCTTAAAAAGGAAAATATCATAAAATTGTTAATCATCTAAACATCACAAAAATAAACTTATTAAAAAATATTACGCTATTTAGAAAGCTTTAATTACATCTTGTTTAATTAGTAATTACTGTTTACGATGTTACGATAATCAATAGCACAAAGATATCTGCAGTCGGTTTAACAACTGCATAGTTATTTGGAGATGAGTCGGACTCAAACTGCATGATGCATGATTCTGTTGTTAATCAACTCTCTAATAACTTTTAATTACCAATTAGTAACGTTAACCAAAATGTTAGTGAACCTTTTCTTCTCAATAATTAACATTGTCGCTGCTTCAAATGCTTTAGCTGCACCAAATCGATGACGAAGTGCAAAGAAACTTATATTTTTAAATAATATTTTTTGTGAAGAACTGTGGGAATACTAAAACGGAAAAAGGTTGTTAAGACTCATTTGAGTTAAATAAATTGTGCTTGCGGCACGATCGGACGTTTACTCCGAGGACGTTTTTATAGGCAAAGGCCGTCGTTAGAAGTAAGAGAGTCTATTTGCATGTCATGGTGAGCGCCGCGCTTCAAACTCACTCTATAGATTGCCATTAGCCACTCTTTCAATGCCGCCCTATTGTCCTGCAATATATAGCGACAAAACATTCTCTACGTGATGGAATTTTTATGTTTCCGATCCCTAGACACCTCTGGCATTATGATATGAAAGGTTTTTGTACCTTCCTCATTATATCTAAATGACCATTGAATAATTTTATTAATTTAAGCCGTTCTTTACTGCAATATATTGATATCTTAAAATTATCAGATATTAATTTTTTGACTTTTCCACTTGATCTATCATTCAATTAATAATAATTATAGTAATTTAAAACACCGCATTAAGTTTAACCAATTTCAAATAACACAATTATAACAAAGCAATTCTATACGCAATATGGTATAAAAATAATAAAATATTTTTTATGACAAAAACAATGTTATCTTTGTTTTGTAGTAATAAATTAAAACTTTTTCAGTCGAACGTCGCGTCGCGTCGCCGCGGCCGCACCGCTTCTAGTGTCGGCTGCCCCATGTGCACTGGCGCAAGGTGAGTCACCACTCCACGTAAACTTTGTTTACCATATTCAAATAACATTCCGATTTACGAGTCGATTTATAATAAAAATCTTACAGCCGAGTCGAACTATAAATCATCTTGATTTTAGTTCACCTTAATAAATTAACAACTGTTTGGTGAAAGCTTTGTTGTATGAATAGCATGAATAGAGTTTCACCCATTTCAAATTTGGAACATTTTAGCAATATTCTCATAGTGTCTCAAATATTGCGCGTACAGCAACGCATACTGGAGATTATCGTGAGCTCGCTATTAGTTAACGCACACCTGCCTCGAGACTCGCTCGATGTCAATGTCCGTCAAACTCGACCCCCATGCGTCTACCTACTCCGCCGGCACTTCGTAATATCGCAAACAAAACCTTTGTGCCACGCTATTTTTATGTAAAATATAATTTACCATGTAATAAAACAAACAACTTAAACTATAAAAAAGATCGTCCCAGTCCGTTTTTATCGTGGTTAGGATAAAAAAAAGAAGAACTTGTACATATTTTTCGACATAAGTAAGTAAATGTATGACGGCTTAGTATTAATAGATAATTGTTGATGTAATGGAAAAAAAAATATTGTTCTTAATTCAAAGAGCATAGGTACATTTTATTTACTCTAAAATTATGGCACTTTCATAGACCTTTGATCATCAATGGCCACGATTATGTAGCTACAAGCAATCAAAACGAGTAAAAAATAGACACAATCATTTCTTACAATTTAGCGAGTAATGCTTCCGGTAGCAGCAAATAAGTAATACCACAGTAATTGCACGGTGGACAGGCTGGCAGTTACTTACACGCTCAGCGCTGGCGCCGCCGTGAAAAACCTATATAATTACTATCTATGTACGTAAACAAATCAGGTCCTAGTATGGTTACTACGCCGTATCCATGCACTAGGAATTTTAAGTGCAAAGATATTTGAAATATCCTAACCGAATCCAAGAGTGTCGCCGCTCGGAGAATGGAGATCCCGTTCCGCGGTAAAGCTGCATGCGCAACAGAGAATAGAACATTTATTAATACTTTTACTGACTTTTGCTTGCGACTAAGCCTACATTAACAACCTTTCCCGGAACATCCTGCAGCCTGCTATGCTGAGTAGTGCTGCACTTTTTTGGGAGAAAGAAAACCAAATAATATAATATTTTAATAATTAATCCGGTTCTTTGTAAGTATGCAAAATATCATTAAAATCCATTCCGCGACTAAAGCAATTTATATTCCTGATAAACACAATGCCAAGCTATCGTACGATATTATTACGATAGAAATTGTCAATAACTACATGAAAAAAATATATATTAATAATACACCTCAACACCATTCAACAGTAGTATCATAAGGGGTATGTATGTATGAATCATATAAGAATAATGCAAAATGTCTTCAAATTATCCATTCATAAAGCAGTTGTCGGCAATCGCATGGACCTATAAAACTTTAATTTCTCTCACGATATATTAAAGATAGGTACACTACGCATAAACAATTCCGACATGCCAACGAGACCATACTTTTTATTACTCAAAGCTTATTAATAGCCTCTTAATGTTCCATAGCAGGATAAAGGCGTTCCTCATAATTATTTATTAGTTAATTAATTTGTAATTCATAAAAATTATAAAATGGACATGGCAACATAGACAAAGAGCCGTGTCACCAGTCGCTACTTGCCTTACCGCGTCGGCCGATAACTATAAAGTGACGTTAGCATCCGGCCGGAAGACGATGCTTTCTCAGTTCCTCCCGCGTTGCGTCATCGCTGACACCATAGATTAAAAATAAGTGGCTCCATTCTAGCCCTTGCAAAGCGCAAACAAATAAACGAGCGCTTCCACATTTCCCACAAATATATCCTTCAAGACAGTAGGGCAAATTAAAACAACCGATCACTAGTAACAGTTCCTGCAAACACACAAGTGGTGTTTTAATCCATTACAGTTTCCTCTACCGGACGACCGTTAAAATAAGATTAAACGTTTTACCAAGATATTATTATTAAGCACGTACAGAGGTACCGTCGACTTAAGTGAAAAATAAAGGAGGCATGTGATCCAGAACTGGTTGCAATAACAGCTAGTTATTAGACAGGACTGACGTCTTTAAGTTATGTGGATTTCCGGCGATTCTGTGCAACCGTTGCTATTGACTGTCTTTTATTAGTCACTAAACAACCCTCTCAATAATATATAACGCTATTAGAACATATTATACATATTTAATTACGACGTCTAGGCCCATTTAAGTCGTGGTTAAGTAATTATGGAAACAGTTATAAAGGGACCGCCGTAACATCATTACCTCCCATCTCAAACTAGGTTACAACTATGTATCAAGAACTCTTATTACAAACACGGCTATGTAGAAATTTTCGTAATCAAATAAACGTACATTATCGCAAACCAAATTTTACGTCTTGATTTATAATTGGCAGACCTAATTGTTCAATGACCCAATACCATATTAAGTGTTAAAAATGCCATGGTTTTTCAGAATCGACGGAGCGTTCTGTGTGGCGCTATGGTTGCGTAATCGGTCATCATGCGCCTCTTCCGCGGATCGAAGCGTAGGGAAGTGACCGGGCCGCGAGCCGTCACGACGCCGTCTCCGCGACGAGACGCCGCCGCCGCCGACGCCGCCAGCGACCCGCCTCACGACTTCGCGCTTGTAACCGCTCTTCCAGCCATGGTCATGGAGGACGATGTTAGGGAGATGAAAAAAGGTATCACCCATACCATTATAATTTTTTTATAATAACATTATAAAAAATCCAAATAGCTCGTATTATAAAACCTATCAATTACCTAATGTGCATTATATTTTACAGTGTTTGCCACATGGGGTCGTCGAATGGGCAAGAAACTCGAAATGCTAAAAAAACCTGAAGTTAAAGAAACATCGCCAGAACCACCACCTACAGTGGAAATAAAAGAAGATGTTTCCGCAACAGTAACGGGTCAATACAAAAAGAAACCTAATTGGAAAATGGGACGAAGTAGTTCTGATTCAACTTCATTGAAAAAAGATAATGACACAGATTCTATAAGAAGTGGTTCAAGAGATAGATCCCCTAGTCCTTTTAAGTCGTTATTCCATCGAATGGGTTCAACAGGAATGTTAAATTCTTCTAAATCACAATCTTTGAATACCCATAATAGCTCGGAAAGTTATCCTGTTGCAAATGGGCCCTCTCTCTACAGAAGCTGTTCTACATCACATCTTTCAACATACGTCAAAGCTGACGACCCATCAGATGATATTGATTTACAGAATAACGATAACGAAAATAAAATGTCTCCCTCTAAATATAATAAGTCACTTCCTGAAGAATCTTTGGTTGCATCATCAGCTAAAGCTGTCAGTTGTGATAATATTCCCCATTTAAACGATGGGCAAACAAGTAATGGTGCATGTAAGAAACCGAATTTCCCTTACGCATTTTTGCGCTCCAAACTATCAGTTCTACCAGAAGAAAATAGTATGGCGTCGCAGCAAAGAGCCAGCAGTGTTAGGCAGAGTTTTTCGGAAAGAATGGATCGAAGGTCACCTAAATTTAGAAAAGAAAGACTATACCCATCAAATTCACGGTCAGAGGAGAGATACCAAAGTAATGATAGTATATCTATGCATGAAGATAATACATACAATTTACATAATAGTGCATTAAGGAGCGATTACGATTTGACTAGAAGTTCTATAAAAAGTATTAATGAAATCGACAGTGCTCCTTATGCAATAGGGCGCACCGATGATTTACCCAGGAGATCATCAATGATATCCCAAAGAGCACCAATTGATTATGATCCTATGCTCATACCCAGAAACCGGAATAGTTTACCAGTATACGAGTATAATTCAATTATTGATTCTATTAGAGATTTGAAAACTGAACTGGCATCTTCGTCGCACAGTATTCATCACGGACCAGAGAATGGCGAAGTTCAAGCTCACCGTTTAAGTAATTACGTTAGTTCTAATGAGTCAGGATATGACAGTGATGGTAGACCCACTGACGAACATAGTAACCACTCCCCACCAGGATATTTAAGTCATCTCTCTAATGGTCCGATAAGACGGGACCATAATATTGATTCCGGATTCGAAGCAACTCATAGCACATTTTCAAGACAACTAAGTTTAAACCATAAAATAAATATAAGTAGGGTGCAAGTTCCGATGAGGAGAAGTTCTACACCATGTGCTTTATTTCCTGTTGAAAAGCAGTTTCATATCAATATGAAAACGAAAGAAAAGAGGAAAAAAATATACGAATGTACATCACAATCTTATAGTTGATCACAATGATTCCAAACCACCGCCTCTTCCAAAGAAAACAATTAGTAAAAAGCCGCCTTATATTTACAAAACAATAACTTTGGATGAAAGAGTACAGACAAGAAAGATAAAGTTTTTACATTCACAGCTTCTTCCTGTAGACAATAGATCCATTCCTAACGCTGAAAGTAACCTACTAACTGAATCTAACTCACAAATTCATAAAATATCTGAGACAGATATTTTTGGTCGAGGTCCCTGTACGAAACGATTTCGAAAAATTCGATTATTAAAGTCTAGATTGGATGAAAGCCTTGGAGTTTATTTGGCACAACATAGAGTAGATTTCGACAGTAGTGGTTTAAATTATGAAATTCGGTATATAGTTGTTAAATTGGACTTAGATGGAATAGCGCACCGAGATGGCCGGCTCAGAATTGGCGATGAAATAGTAAATGTAAATGGTAGGGTGTTAAGGGGTTTATCTTCTTTAAAAGAAGTCCAGCATATCGTTAATTCGTGTTCTACTGAAGCTACTGCAGAAGAAGGTGCTTTATTTCAAAGGTATCAAGTCGATCTCGTTATGGCACATGATGAGATAACACCGTTCACGTTAAGCAAAATAATTAACAGCCAAAGTCACGATCAACAGAATCTAACACATGCTAATCCTCCTGACATAATATCACAAACTGTGCATAAACCCTCGCCGTCCAGTCAAATTACTATAGAAACACATTTTCCTACAGAAAACCATTTTATAATTTCAATGAAAACTTTGCGAGCAATAGACATTCAGCTGATCTCAATAGAACAGACCTTAACCGAAAATGCGAAGGAGGCGTTCAAGGAAATAATGACCATAGAAACTCAAATCAGAAGAGTGACGATGAAAAATTGTTTGAAAAGCATTGTTATTCACAGTCTTCTGCATCTCTACAAAACATTACAAACATCGAAATCTCTATGAGATCTTCACCAACGCCACGGTCAAATCATACTAATAATTATCGGCCAATATCTCTTCACAGTAGTAGACCTCAACCGGCAGTTGGTCAATATTCTGTTTACAGCGATAATACAACAAATGAAACTAAAGAAAATTCATCACACTACATAAAACATGTTCCACGGCTCTATCAAAACAGATCCTTTGAAAGTATACCGGAACAATTAAGAAATAGTCGAAATAGATTTTTCAATAGGGTTGGATCACAACGAAGTTCACCAAGTCACGTATCACGACACCAAGAATATAATTCACAAGTGAATCACGAAGGACCACATGGGGGGCATTACGCACATACGAGCATACATAAAGCTGAATTTTGGAAAGGGCCTGGGCATAAAAGTCTCGGTTTTAGTATTGTAGGCGGAATCGATTCGCCGAAAGGACAAATGGGAATATTTGTAAAGACTGTATTTCCAAATGGACAAGCTGCCGACAAGAGTACAATTTTTGAAGGTACGTGTAATAATATAATTGATGTTCGCGTTGCTCTTACTTATCTAGGATAGAATGTATTATTTCTTTTTTCTATGATTTTAGGTGACGAGATCTTGTCAGTCAACAATGTGCCAACGCGTGGGCTAAGCCATGCTGGAGCCATATCGCTTTTCAAACAAGTAAAAGAAGGAAAAATAGAACTGACGCTTTCAAGAAGAAGGTATGTATGATAATTAGCAATACGAATGTTTAAAGCATTTTATTGATTACTTGTGATAATGCCTACGTTTTTTTCCAGAGCACCTAGGTCAAGATCCGTGGAACCTCTCGGAAATTTTCGATGCGACAGTAAAAGGGAATAAAATTTCTGAGGAACCTTATTTTCCAAAGAGAATGTATATGTGCAATAATATTCCTTCTATTATATTCACTTTAGCCAAAGGCAACTGTTTTGAAGCTAAATAAATACATGTATGTTAAGTTGATTTACACAGAATCGAATAATATTAAATATTACTTTGTAAGTAAATGTTTTATAAAGACGCTGTAGAATATGTACTGTTTAATATCAGTTTACGCTAGTGTCGTTTTAGCTTGACCATACAATAATACACGTTATTCAGTATATGAGCTAAGGGATGTCACTGGTGTAACGTAAATAGCTTACTATTTTATGTTAGCTTGTATGATATACTGATACGATAAGACTGTATGTATTATAGACACTTAGGAAATATCTAATTTAATATGTGTAGTCTGCCTAACGAATATTGTTAAAACATTTCATTAGAAATGCTAGATCTCGTTACTATTTGTATAGTTCTTCGCGAATCTCCTACCTTTAACTTGTAAAATTAAATCAGACTGATGTTCTAATTCCACATTGAGTACCTTCATCACTGCCAAAGTTTTAGACTTTATACAAGAAGCCGCCTTATCAAATATAAAAATTATAACTCACCAGTGATTATGGAATCATTGTTAAACATGCTTCTGTCGTAGAATCCTTGTAAAATACTCTCTCTATAGATAGCTTCCATGCAAATGTGATGACAGTTGTGTAACATCAGCGAATGTGCTCCGTCCATTGATATTGTTAAACAGATTGTTTTAATAATAGTTTAGTTTTGGCTTATAAGTTTACGTCGGATAATATTTAAAAGCCAACAACAAAGTAATGAAATGACCGAAACCATCCATTTACCGACCGAATGTAATTATTGTGTAAGCTATGTCTACAGTATTGTAGGATAAAAGTTGTCATATTTTATAAGTATAAATAAAATGCAATACCTCATATGCTTTTAACATTATTTCAAAAAATTATTTGTTTTATTTTCGGTAATATCACAAAATAATAAAAAACATAATAAGACAATTATTAATACCTACCATTAAAAATCAAATGCATAATATTATAATAATACCACACACAATACATAATAATGATAAAAAATATGCCTCTCCGAATCAAGGAAGACGACAAACAGGAACACTTGTTTTGAACATCTGGGATCACCCACAAAATATTCTATTTAATATCACACAAAATAGCTACACCTCTCAGAATCCAATGATCAGGGTTTTTAATGGTGGGCAGCCATAAGGGCGTGATGAATGTCAGTCCGGTACGACAAGGCTTCTTATACACTGGGCACTGACAACAAAACAGTATGAATAAATGATACGAACTGAACTTACGACTCTAATATGGACACATTACCTAATTTCGCTATTTCTATCTACATTACATTTAGTCTAATTGACATACAAACATGCTATTTTTTATACGTGTACGGCAAAGTGACCCCACTACACCGAATGGTAAGTAGAATGGTGTCCAATAGAATATCGACTGTCGAGAGATGATTAACCCTCGGCAGTTGACACAATTATGCCGGCCTGTTGGAGCCGGACATACACAGGTTGATCCGGGGACGCGACTCACTTACGTAGGCATCTATGGTAGGTTTTGACATCTTGTTTACGGTGGTAACTATCCGGGCGGATATTGAATATATCATACTATTCCAATACCTAAATTAATTTCAACTCACCTTAAACACTTTCCAAAAGAAAGGACGTTAGCATACAGACATACAAACTAACAAACGAATTTTACACGATACCTGATATAACTTCGGATCCTTGGGGGCAGTAGAATTGATAGCATACACATGTATTACCGGCAGGGCAGTATATAGAACCTTTAGAGTTGACTCGCAGAGTCTTATATTACGACGATCCCATCCAGCACCGTCCAAAAATACGCCATGAATAAAAACACCTTCCTATGGAGAATACACTAAACTTAGCAATTCCTTAAACCTTCCGGTAAAAGGTTTTAATAATCTTACTGAAAATGGCATGTAACAAATCATAGTATGCTTACTGGTGGCGGTGCCTTAACCTCCTCGTAGTAAATCTTTGTGACATCATTGTGCAATGAAACCATATCCAAAGCCCAACCTTTGTGTGCTCGTGTTACCTCTTGACGCATAGCCGTCAAAAATCCTGTAAGAAAATTTAATACGAGGTAGAACTACCAAACACTAGTAGTCAACTGTTTTTAGTATTATTAATTTTAGTGCTGCTACAGTCACAAAACGAAACTTATGACTAGTAATAAGAGTACTAGTACTCCGAGTGTTTATTCTCATACCACTTGATGACTTTATGTTCAATTAAAGATAGAAATTGGGAGGATTCAATAGATTCGAAATATCCATTATACCTTGAGGATTAAAAAAACCGGTCATCCAGAATGAGAAAGGTCTTGCTTGAAAACACCACGTCGAAAACTGTATATTCCTTTCCAAGAACTCGGTGAACCAGAAACCGAGTGTGGATGAAGACCATGAGCTCCTCAACCACAACTTTGGCACTTTTGCGTCATAAATACTATCCAACGAGTCACGAAGTGCCTAAATTAACAAAATTTATGATTTAATGTCAATTAATTTTACTTTTGCCAGATTATTACGTTTATAAATTATGTGAATGTGTTTCCTGAGATAATTTTACATAAATACATTTCAATTTAGTTTTTTTCCTTCAAAAATACTCGACAACAATATTTGAATTCGAAAACAATGTGCGACAAATAGCCCCAATCGACTTACTTCATTCATAATTATAGTGCCGTCAATAGCCAAGAGCAAATCTCTTAACGTTGTTCTCACGAGTGAAATCACTTTCTGCATTCGATCGATTTCTTGACGCAAGAAAATCACCATTGAATTCAGCATTCCATAATATCTCAATCTGAAGTGAAAGTTAATAATAATAGCTCAAATGTAATCTACTCGTATTACGGTGCAGCGCTGGCTGGGTTTAATACAATATAGGATTAGCCCGAGTACTCATTCTAGCGTAAACAAACATAAAGCATATAAGGTTTCAGACATGGCTTAGCTCCGAGGCCGTTGTTGTAATATGCTAAATGCATATCTCTTTACACGTACTCACTTATGTGTTTACGTCATTATAGGTCTTATTACTATTCTATAAGGATATAAAACAGCGCCCACGGGTAAAATAACCTCATACCCTACACTATCATTGCCGATGTGTTTAGATGGAATATACTGTAAATCTATACCCACAACCTAACAAACAAACCTTTACAAGCCTCTCGACGAACTTCGAAGACCACACACATAATAGTGTAATAATAAACTATTGTAAACATAGATCATTGGTATTTAAGCACCTTACTTGACTTTTACGAGACCAGTAAAAATTGGGAAAATATATTTCACAGTACAGTCTCAAGTGTAATTTATTATATGAGTACCTCTCCTTGACCTCATGTGGGTCGAAATTGGGCGGAACTTTGTCCAGCATCTCTTTAGATTGTCTATAAACTGAAGCCTCGCGGGTCTCTCCACCACCAGAACTAGACTCTTTGGGTTGTATAGAGAGGATTGTATCCAACAATTCCTGAGTCTTACTGCGTTGGTACCTGTAACCCGAATTTCGTACTTAATAGGTATTACAAATGGTTTTGCTACAAGCTAATATGATCACTACAATGCATTTTAAGTCTTTCTTCACAGCAATAATTATTATAATGTTCCTTTGTTACAACAATCTTGCTATAAAACTAAAAACAATCAGATCGATCTCTGCAGAAAGGCTTGTGTGATCCTCTATTTTACCGGCCCGAGTCTTAGGAATCAAAAATATGTATGATTTAAGTTACGTTTTCATTGAATACATTAATTATGACAACCTACACAAGACTTCATATACTTTCAATGTCATTCAAACTTTATATATAAATTATTATTTTACGTAATATCTGCATTAGTATGCAGTCCGTAAGCTTGCGGTGGATCAACAGTCTTCATTTTATCAATCTCTTCAAGATATTCTGGAATGTTCTTGAACTTCATAATTCCGTAACCCTTGTAGAACTGGAAATCCTCCGTAAATAGTTGGTCGGTGAACCACACGCGACAGAAGGTGCCGAGTAACCGATTGTCATAGTCATCAGTAACACGACCTCCGTATTGGACAGCCGATACCATGTATCTAGAGGGATAGTCATGCAATTACGTACAGTCAGCCACAAGTAACCCAACAAAAACAGAACTATAAATCCCCTTTACACATTCAGTTTAAAGTTTTTGTTTTCTATGATTGAAGTAAAATAAATCCTTTATTTTATTTTTGTGAAGAAAAATTGATTTTGCTGACAACACAAAATTTTATAGATGATTTGAAGCTTCAAATTTGTTCAGCTACTTATTTGGATGACTATAAAACTATGTACTATGTTACTACACTAACGCTAAAATGATTTCATTAAAAAATCATTGTCTCATTGGTCAATTGGCAACATATATAGAAATTTTGAGAAAATGTGTCGAGTGTAAAATATCTGACCTACCTTCTTGTGCAGCTTACCTTACAGTAGTCCAACTGATAGTCTGTCCCTGTTCCAACCCGTCCAAATGATTCTGCACAAACATACAACACGACAACCAATCCGCAGAATTGAACTCGTAAGGTATGTTCCACCCGAGTGGGCCGAACTTGCGTCTCTCTTGTACCACAGTGTGCAAGAAGGATATCGTATAAATAAGCGGTAAATAGAACGGACTGTCACTGTAGTCTAGGAAGTCTTGGCTCATCGAATCATATGTCCGCATCAACCCGGCTTTTATACCTATCAAAAATATCAGTCAGCAAACAACTACCAATTCATAATAAAAGTTAATATGTTGGTAAGTTACCTGATGGCGGTTCACAAGTATACTTTATAGACATCTGGAGTAAAGTGATTGGGAACTTATCATGCACTTCTGTAGTGATCCACAGTCTAAAAAGATAAAATAATTACCTACTGTATTACGTTAATAAATATTAAGAAATAAAATTAAAAAATAAACTTACCTAAACGTTTCGTGAACCTTTTCCGGAGTTTTTTCTAGTTCAGCAAATTGTTCCATAATCTCAACCATATACTCTAAACCCAAGTGACAATTTTGAAGAAGCACCCATAATCCCTGTAATCCAATTTTATTTTTAATTGGTATAAAACAGTTCATTATAATGAGAAGCTTGCTCAAGTTTACCTCGTTAATGCCGCGATCAATTAATTTTCTTGCATGTACTTCCTGACCTTGACCCATTGATATAGAGGAGCAGAGACATTCCAGCCGCTTGGCAGTCCCTTCGATGGAAGGAGTAGGGTCAGAACCCATCGCCAAGAACCCAATAAGCGGCACTAGCGGTCGAGCTTCCATCACCATTTGCTAAGTATGATCAGAAAGAATTGAAACGCTGGCTCAATGTTTTTATTACTTTACTAGAAGCATCTATTTTATCAAAACTAAATACCAACTTACCTAGATTAATACAAGTCAAAAAATAGTAATGTGGTGAAAATAAAAAATAACTAACCTCATAATTGACAATCACAGCTTCTGAAAATCTAGCTCCCATTGATGAACAAACATATTTCCTGAAAAAAACGGGCAATATTGTATGACAAAAATCTACTTATAATAACTTAATCTTACATGACTAGTGAGCTTACAAACTCTGCGCTAGGGTACGATCGGGAGACCAGGAACGAACAACAAGCAACTTCCTGTAAACATCTAGTGTATGATATCCATCGGGTAAGGGCTCGTCTTCTGGTGCTTCTTTGTCAAACCTAGAAACAACCATATTGTTATTTAAACCATATAAAAGAGTATATTTTAAAGATTCAACCTAGATTAGACACAGACGTATTTCATTGGTAAATGAGGATGAGTACCAACACTTAGTGTTACTAAGTCTGTTTGATCAATGATAATGGCAGTGTGAGCTCACCAATTTTTCCATCCTTTCTCATTATTAGCCACCTGGTTTAAAATATTGGTAAACTGCCGTAAACCGCTCAATTGCACCAAATTTAACCAAGACATGTCCGTGACCCATTTGAAGGGTTTGGGTGGGCAAGCATTCAGATCCAATGCAGCACCGCCTAAGGGAAAACAACCACAAATCAAAATGATTTTAATATCAGAGAGCCAACCAAATATATATTACATTCATCTATAAGAAAGAAACCACAACTATATAGTTGTTATTTGCTTAGGCAAATGCTTACCTTTAATCAAGGTTTGAAATTCGTCATAATTTATGTATTCTTTCTGCAAATCTATTTTTAAAGTCAGCAGTATAGTAAACAAATATTTGTGCTTTTCATAAAATCCGCGACTGATGTACTTGAACACGTCGTATGTCTAGAAAGGATTAATATTTTGCTTATTTCTTAAAAAAATCCCTAGAACTATTTAAGTAGGCAAAATATAGAATTATTAACAAAAAATTTAGAACCTCTCTGGTTTTTGAAATCGGTTAATACTCAGGTGAAAGAATTTTATTCTCAAAAAAAAGACAAAAGGTGATATACTACTTCAAACTTCATATCTAAATAAAATACGATTTTACCAAATATTCAATGATGAATCCAATTCTCCTACTTGTTATGGGGCTCTGAGGCGACCTTTCCATAGATATGTCAAACCTCTCCAGAAACTGCGCCAGCGACGTCTGATACATGTTACATACGAGCGACATGTTGCAGACCAAGAAGTACAACACCGATCCTCTTGTAGCTACAGGACGGAACTCTTCTCGTGCCGCGTTGATTTTTATCTCAGTTTCTTTGGCAACGTCTAGTTTTTCTCTCACCTACATTGGTTTGTTACTTTTAACGAAATACAGAACTCTCCGTAATAAGTGAACATAGAAAAATTACCTTTAGATTTTCATCGTAGCTTGAAAAATTTTAAATGATGTTAACTTGTGTTAAATGGTGTTAATTTTATTTAAAAGGTGTTATTATATAACAACTTCTTGTACCGTGTTCGTTGCCAATAAATTATTATTATCATTATTTACATAAAACATGAGCAAAAGTTTAATAGCACAGTTGTTAACCTCAGTAGCAGTAGCCTTCGTGACGTTCAACACTTGAATCAAAGACACGTCCTCTACTAGCGATCCTTGTATAGTCGTCAGTTTGTGCAACAGATTGGCTTCCAACTCTTGCATCTTTCGTCGGTTTGCGGTTACGTCCATAATCAACTGAGTACGTTCTGCCTCCATCTCTGCCTTCTCCGTTAAGATCACTCGACCCAGTAATTGATCCTCCAAACCTTATACCACATGGTAAAATTAGAAAAGATTTGTGTTTTTCGTAAAATTATAAAACACTTAATTATATCAAACAAATTTATAATACCTTGCATAGTTACAGTAAAATCAATGATTGAAGTTCGTGCTGAAATCTCTGGAGTGTACGCGGGATTTGGAAGCTTTGTTGTAATGTATATTTTATGACCAGCCGTAACATCAATTTCTTTGTCACCTAACCTCACCTACAATTTAAACAAATATAGCGACATCTTTTCGTACAACGTTTAACAAGACACCCATTTTGAAATCTATAACCTTGTAAGAAGATCCAATTTTGATATAATTCCTTTCTAGAATATTATCCAAAGCTGGATCAAGTTCTTCAGCAACATCTTCGATAAGTAAAGGTCTTCCTAGTGACACACAATCTTCCATGTGATTTCTATAACATTTTATACAAACATCACATAAACAAAAATCATCTATATGTATACTCTACACTATAATATAACGCAAAAGCTAGTTAGTTGTATAAAGATTTCGATATTGCGACTATGTGCATTAATAATACTATGTAAAGTATTTTTAAACAAATATACAAAGAGATCACAGAGGAATAAATTCGACATGTCAATAAAATTACCTAAAATATTTATGATTCAAAGTAGTAACAATAAGTTCATTGTATTTCTCCATGTTTTTAATCCAGTTTTTGCCCTGTGTCTGCGGGTCGATGAGAAGAGGAAACCGTGACGCCTTCGTAACAATAATGCCGTTCTGTATCGACAACTCGTCTGTAGGCAATCCACACAGATTCCAGTCGCCAATCTACGGATTTGAAAAGGAAAATATCGCTAAACAATTTTAAATGCCAAAGTATGTTCGTCTTTACATTATTACTAGAATTTTACGCTGGTGTGACTAAAGCGTACATTGAGCGTGAATACAAATATCAATATGGTTCATTAAGGTAAAGCTGTGAATTATGACATTTGAAAGATGGAGGCAATTAAGTTTTAGTGTTTCCTTTTAATATAAATACTTTCACAAATAGGAAATGTACCGTGGCAGTATCCGTAAGCTGCTCAGTGATGTTCAAATTCATAGACACTGGTATTTTTCTTCTCAGTAATTCAGTTAACCAATTACTTATTAGCAAAGATCGGAATTCTTGGTTGAAGGGTCCAGAATATGACAAAAATCTGAAATCGTGGTACACCAATTCTTATTTAAAAAATTTCAATTCGTCATCCAAATATATCAAACTTGACTCTCTTAACTCTAACTAGCCTTTTGTTAAGCAATTCAATCACAATAATTAGGTAATATTGATAAGACCTATTGACTGCTGAAAACCAATGATTAAAAAATATGCTTTTAAAACATATGAAACATGCAGAAATATCACATTACTATTCTCTATGGTGCAATTGTCTATAGAATCCCATAAAAAGAACATGTAGCCACAAAAGTAGTAGAAAACATTAAAAACTTAAAAACGCTTCTGCACATTTACTTAATCAAAAAATTGTTATTTCTCTATCTAAAATAGATTAAACCCTATGAAGTTACTTTTAGTGAAGAAGACACTGTTGAGACAGACAGAAAGTTTAGTCGATTTGAAGTTTTGAATTTGTTTATCTACTTTCGTGGCTGTCTGTACGTATAACAAAACACACCCTGTAAGCAACAGTATATCGCCAACTAGCCGCTCAATTTCCGACTTGAACAACGCTGACTGTTCAGTCCACCGGACTCGCTCGCCACTGAGCCCATTAATGAGAGCGGTGGCGGCGTCCATCTTCTGCTGGCACTTGGCCGCGTCGTCCAACACCGCTTGCTTGAGCGTCATCGCTACGTCAAACATTTTTTGTACTTCAGCTAACTCCAGCTACGGGGATTTGTGATTTTAATGTAGTAATTAACACTACTAAAACAATGTACTCGTATTCACTGACACAAAAATTTTAATTCATGGGATTGACTGCCACAATCTCTGTATAGAACATTCATTGGCAAAAGGTTTGTCAAGTGTGGTTGTTTTTGTCAAAACTCAACAGCAAATTGCTATTTGTAAATTCTTAATCTTCAATTATTAAGTACACTAGGGCGGTCTGCTAAATTACTATGATAGTACTTACCTCTTTAGCCGCTAACTGAGCTTCAGCAGCCTCTAACTCTTTCTTAGCGGACTGATATTTGCCTTGCATTATAGCTAAATTAGCTTTTAGCGGCAATACATCTTTATTAACCGAATAAAATTGAGCCATAGCGATAGTCCATGATATCAAACCGGCTACATTACCGCAAGCTACCTTCGCTGCTTCAAACGTATACCCGCTACGGACATAATAAAAATTAGAAATGAAATTTGAAAATATTTATCACTATTTCCTTAATCGGTAATCATTATAACTAAAGCGAATTACTGGATAACGTAATGGAAAGAATTGGGAAATGTTAGAAACATGATTTGAAAGTCGTACCTGAAACCGAAGTAGGGTTGCAACAAATCAATCATTTCAGCATTGATCTCGTCTTTGGGATAGAATTTGAGATTATTTAGGAACCTCGAATCTGCCATAACCTATGAAAATCATAGATACATATAGCCAAATAAAATATCATATTCAAAAACTACTATTTAACATTAAATAAGCTTGCCCGTTTCGTCATTCACATCTCAAGTATAAAAAATAAAATATGTTACTTTCTTATTATATTATATTTGAACATTTTGAAGTGTAGTGTTACTTTTCAATACAAACCTTCAGCGACTCAGCCCACGAAGCCGTTAAAAATTGCCTCTCAGGGTCCGGCTTAATAGGATCGATCCTTTTTCTGAACAACAGTATGACAGCGTCCATAATGAGTGTAATCAAATACGGCGGTTTACCCAATTTCCTCACCGTTGCAATATCAGCAGCATTAATTGTCTGTCAGTTTTGAAAAATAATGTCATTACTTAAATTAATAACCGATAAGACAAAATAATATTGACATTTCCCCTGAAAATGCATTTGTTGGGTCAATAATATTGTGATTCCTAAATGTGGAATGAATGAATTAATAATAACAATGCTGATAATATTTTGTAACCTGTAACGCGGCCTCAGCAGCATCAAGAGCAGGTTTGGCAGCGGCCAATTTTTCTTCTGCGACAGCCGTCTCGGCAGCTATGACGCTGACCAGCTTCACTGCGCGGTCCTTCACATCCATCACCTCGGCTTTCACCACTTCAGCTGCAGCGGCCGACTCCGCCACCGCAGCTAACACCTAAGTGATATATTAAGACAATCAACGTAATGGTTTGTTTTTTCTTTTTAATAATTTACTACGACAGTGACTAATGTATATTAATGTATAAACTACAGTAATACTTTTTAGATCTTGTATTCACACATTACCTCTTCAGCTTTTGCTGTAGCCTCCTTAATTTCCAACTCTTTCAGTTCCAACTCCTTTTTTAAGACGTCTACGCTAGCTGCCGCTTCTACCAGTTTATCCAGGCCGGTTGTCATTCTGAATAATAAATTGTATATACCAATCTAACCCCACATTCATCGATTTTGATTAAAATGCCGACAGGATACAACCCATACAAAAAAGTCGTGATATTATACCTGCGCGCCATCTCGGCAATTTGTACGTGTTTCTCTTTATACAGCACTTTGTAGCCCTCCAAAAACGATAAATATGACTTAGGAGTGACATGGGTCTGCCTCCTAAATCTGTCATAGTACGTTAAGCAAGTGTCCGCCACATTATCTTGCACCATACCCATTATCTCAATCAGCTGTTGTTTTGTCTCCGCTGAACATACCACCTAATGTCAAAAATTCGAAATAATTATCGTAAATAATATGATATAAAAAAACTACGATTACACCAACCATCTCGAACATGCCCCTAACGAGTCTAAATCCTCGGTATCCGGAACAACAATAAAATTCTTTCAATCGCAGCACTGAGGTTAAAAACAAATATCTACGAATCATGTACAAACTATTTTTATTTCTATTTTTAGGAAAACTAAACCGTGTCCTTTATTAGCATCACGAAGGATGACATGACTCACATGAAAATCGGACAAGAAGTGAAGTGCCACTTCAATAAGCGCAACCCTAGGCCATTTCTGGAACCAATCCATTGTGGACCCCGAAATAAGTCCAGGGAACTTTAGCGCTCTGCTGCGGAATTTTTCTCCTACCTATAAAAATATAATACATAAATTTAACAAAGTACAAATTACTTTATCGACCATCCTGTAACGTTGAAGTTTCTACAAATCGAACGACAAAAATACAAAAGTATTTCCTGTGATTGCATACACTAATATAAACATGAAGCTTACTACTTCTTGACTGCTAACAGAAGAGGTACAACATTTTGACTGCCAGCAAACTATGAACAATATGTTCAACTACGTGCAATTTTGGTGTATAGTTTGGATTTAGATCCGACTGCACAAAACTTTATACGACAGATATTATCTACATATAACTGACGCTGCGTCTAGAACAGCCTTGTAGAAGGTGCGTATTGTGATACGTACTGGAGAGAAGCACAACACCACGTGCAGGTTAGATCTAGAGCGCATGATAAAGTATTCGTACAATATATCCGGCACCGGGATCCTCTTGGGTGCGTACTTTTTCATTATTGGAGTCAGTTCGTTTAGTATTTCATCTATCAAGGATAGTTTTATTACTTTATTATTATACCTGATATTAATGAAGATACACAGAATTACAATATTATCAATTTAAAATTTACCCATCTCATCTTTAGGGAAGAGGTTAGCAATTTCTCCCGAGCTGAGAATGTTGTTCAAGAACTCGAGGAATTGCTCATCCTTGATGTCGTTATCTGTGAATATGAATGTTATGCCTTGCCCCTGCAAACCAGCTATACGATACAACAATTTTATATCGTCCATAAAATTGCCCACGTTGTAGGTCCTACAACATAAATGCATTACCAAGAATATAAAAAAATTACTCACGTGGCATTTGTTACTGGAATATAAAACATCAGTGGAAAACCCAGTCAGTATTATAGTTTAAAATTATGGCTTGTCGTTCTGCGCATACCTTGTAAGAGTGATTTGGTAGAACTGGAAGTTTGCTATGTAAGAAGCCAATTTCGTCAAGCTCTGCTTGCCGGAACCGCCTACTCCCACAAGCAGAGCATTGCCTCTGAAATATATTATTTCAACGATTATTATAAACGATTACTAATATAAGGAAAGAAGGGTTCGCAAGAAATAAATACGTACCGAGGTGTATTTATAATTCTCGATACTATGAATAAATGAACCATCGCATCATGGAAGAACACTAGATCCAGATGTGCGCCTCGGACTTGTTCATTGAATTGTTCTTGGAACTGTTTAAGCTTCATTAGTACAAAATCCCACCTGGGAACGATCAATAATTTTCATATTCAAAATATTCCTTCTTTTAACGAATGTCCACAGGCACGCATGTCTGATTTTTCTAAAATTATGTATGTATTCTTTGTGGATTATCGCTTACTTTAACGGTGAAAGAAAATAATGTAAGGAAACCTGCATCTCTATAAGAATTTCGAAGGTATGTGAAATTTGCCAATCCTTACTAGTTCAGCTTGATGGACTAACGCCCAATCACTCTTAGTAGTAGATGACCGTGCCCAGTAGTGGGACAGTTTACAATACAGGTCTGGTATTATTGTCATAATATATTTTATTAATCATAATTTTTAATTATAGTAGTAGGCATTAGGTATGTAATTTTTCTTTTCTTTCGTAATTTATTTTATTACAATAGTTATTTTATTTTTACGTTTAGAACCACTATATGAAAAGTGTTAATTTCAAGTAGACGAGAACTTGGTTTCATTTAGTAACGCCATATTAAGATGACTCACGATGGCAGTTCTTCATAAATCTTGGGCGCGTCAGTGCTGAAATCTTCTTCCTCGTCGCCCGTAGGTTCCACTGGCTCACGCAAAAAGTTAACAAAAAACGTCTCCTCTTCGGGAAATTCACCCACTATATCCGGCATCTCTTGAGCGGCTGTCTTCCAGAAATTAGCCACGAACCAATCCTTGTCGTCAAATGTCGTAAATCTAATTGGCAAAAAATATGAAGGCAATTTATCATAAAATAATGTAATAGTTATTATTGTCTATAAAAAACAAACCCTAACTTTAATTCGATTACTCGGAACAGACGACCACAACATTGGAATTTCTCACGAAACTAATATTACTGTTGTCAGGAAACTCACCTATCCGATATAACCCTTAAACACTCGTGGAACCAAAGCTTCAGAGCAGTTTTGACGTTTTGAAGTTCATCCTTCTTGATAAATAATATTCCTTCCCAAATACGAGACAAATCTCGCAGATTGAACACATAGTGAAACTTAGCTGGCGTCGGTAACATTTTTACCTGTGGTCATGTCATTAATTACTAATAACCAACATAATTTATTAGCATTGTTTTTCTTCGGCTTATTACCTTTGTCTGTTGCCAAATCATGCGAGTAACTGGGACAAGCCTCGGCATGAAGTCCACGATCTTCTTGTCAAATCGCGTCTTGCAGAAATAGCCAGCGCTTATAGTTTCTACAAATGTTACAAAGAGATTGTTATGAAACCTAATCTGTCGATTCGAAGAAGCACACGTGAGTGACCTGTAATTAGAACTTATGCTCGATATAGCAATAGCTTCGCTCTCATAAGATGAAAATACGTTTGGCGGATAATTTATATACCTTGACTACGAGTAAGAGTACCAAGTACATTATTTATATAAATTAAATAAAGTTGCAGATTTTTTTTGTGACATTATTAACGGTAAAATTGGCAAACAAACAAAAAAGTGATATTCTGTTGTACTAAATTATATTATTATTAAACCTTAGAATAATATGAAAAAATTTAAAAAATATATACTTATAAGGTATTCATGGAAAAACAACGTAGAAAATACTTAACAATTATCAAACATTACCAAATATACGATCCATTGATATATTACTGGGCAAAGTGCAATTAAAGATATTAAATTGTCTCTTTAAACGCGGTGGAATATCATTTCGTCCGCCACCTGTAACACCAAAACCACTTTACCAGACTATGTTGCAAATGGATGCGAAATCAATATTAATTGCGGCTATCTATCTACGTCACATAAATATTCTGAGCTCTGCATTGCGGATAGCTATGCGACAGGCGTAGGACAGATCATCGCAGCGAGAGGACCGCAATATTTACAATTCACAACAATATAATAATAAATCAGCCCTGTGTTATATTATCCCACTGCTGGGCAAGGGCCTCCTCTACTACTGAGAGGGATTATATCATAGCCCATCACGCGGGCCTAGTGCGGACTGGTAGGACTTCACACACCCTCAACATTCCTATAGAGAATTTCCCAGGTATGCAGGCTTTCTCACGTTTTCCTTTACCGTTTCCTTAAAAGCATAATAGACAAAAAAAAAACACACATAATTTTTAGAAAAGTCAGAGGTGTCTGCCCTTGGGTTTTGAAACTGCGGACATTCGTCTCGGCAGTCCATTCCACACCCAACTAGGCTATCGCCGCTTACACAATAAACAAGAGTATTATCAACTGGCCAACTGGATAATGAGAAAAAGGTACTACTGTCTAACAACTGTATTGCAAAAAAGCATTTTATACTACATAATATCCCAAAATCAAACCTGGATGTATCATTGCCCCAAACATCTGAATGTCAGCTATTGTAGTGAAGTCTCCGGGCTTTTCCAATGAATAGAATCCACCACACTCCATCATTTGCCTTACTATTTCATTTGTCACCTACGAAGCAGTAAAAGTACCTAATAACAGACCAGTACCCTAAAGGCTTTGGGATCCTAAATCTAAATTCGTCCATAAAAAATATGTTACACTATTAATAGAATTGATCTCGACAAAAATTAAACTAGATTTAATTGAGATGGACAGAAATGTAATATGCCAATATAATTGTTTCACTTGCACTGTACATTTCACCGATATTTCTATTAAACACTGGCTCTTCTTTACTTGAATGTTTTAAATAATTTATCAATAAGTCGTTTAATATTGCATAAAATCAATTTTGTCATAACAGCGACATCTCACCTGATCACCCCATTCATTAACGACGGGCATGTTGATGTCGTCTACAAACACGGTCATGGCTCGGTTTCCAGGCGGGCCGTACGTCATACCGACGCGCTTCTCTACGTACGACTCAATAATTCTCTATTACAAAAAAATAACATTCATATTTCAAAGAATTTTCCCATACTGAGGGTTATTATTATGATGTCAAACGACAGGCTTGAATCTATTTCATCCACTAATGCTAATTGGGTCATCTAGCAATTGGAACGAAATCTATCATTCTATTTATTTAGCTTAAAATTATATTAAAGAATTCACAATACAAAATATAAATTAATCTATATCACCTGGAACATATTCGGCGTAGTAGCAGATGAAAAGTTAATCATCTTGTACAGTTTCACTTCGTTGTCGTACTTCTGCATATAACTTTTCAACATGACAGTCTTTGCAGTGCCCTGCTCACCGATCAATAGTACAGCCTTATTCTGTTTAGCTATTGTGTTAATCAAAACGATATGCAAACGTTATCAATATTTGGAACTAGAATCGATGCGTATTCTGGTACGCTGTCCGGTGGGTAATAATAATCTTCCACAATATCCGACCTACAAGAAACAACAAATATTATATGGGGTCATTTTTACATTACTAAATGAAACTACATATTTTTCTTTACCTCTGCTGTCTCTGAGCCAATAATTATACAGGAATAACTAATATTTTAGACAAAAATCTCAGTTTTAGTTTTGTTTCTTTTGATAATTTAATAATTAATTTTTAATATAGTGTGTTTAGGTGTATTTCTAACTAAAAGTATGATGTTGTCGCTCCGACAAATTCTCTTCACGTAATAGTAGTGGCCCTTAGGACATGTACAATTAAAATTACTTATTATTTAATTTATTTCAAAGTAACACTTTCTTATTTTACATATTTAGTTAGATTAACTTGTGATATATTATTATTTTCAAGGAGACAAGCATATGGTTTCATTTATCCACGCAATGTCAAAAAGACGAATTTTGTGATCTAATGGAGTCAAGTCACCAAGTCGAGTCACCAAGCCGGTCTACAGACGTTACAGTCCCTTCTTCTATCTCTGATACTTACCTAACAACCTTCCATTGTGACCATAGGACCTACCACTACCACAACTTTGAAACCTTACCAGTGCTGCCACACTCCAGTCTCGTTGACCATGTACTCGAACGGCATGATCCACTCTTTGGACTTGGCGCCGGGCCAGTCCATCTTCACGGGCAGCTTAGTCATAAACTCCGCCATGCGCGTGCGCGCGTCTAGCTCTAACACCGCGCCCAGCGACCACATCATCGCGAATATGAACAATCGCTCTAAGTGACGATCCGTGTGCATCTCTGAAGGTAATGTGACAATCGTTTATTACCTCATTTTCACAATTTGGATTGTTGAATATCTTAGCGTAGTATTAATAGCGAAGTTGATATTAATCTTTAAATACTCCATACTAAATTTTTCAGACCTATAAAATTAAACTAAATGCATTTTACAAAAACACTTACTGCCACCTGGAATTTCTATTTGCAGCAAACCAATCAACACGTCGATGCACTGCCTGCAAAGTTATAAAATCATTATTACTTATGACCAAAATTACCACACAGTAAACAAAATGCTCATTCGATTCACAAAATAAGTACATAGTTAAAAAGATAATACCTTACGTAAATGGCCTCTAGTAATTTCATTTTAACAGGTAACCTTTGTTGTACGAACGAATGCACTTCATCATACACTTTGTTAAATGCGTTGCGAAGCGAGTCAGATTCTTTTTGTGATCTCTTTTTTAACCAGCCCTGATATAAAAAAAAAATGTTAATGGTTAACAATAAGGATGACCTAATTATAAAATTAGTTGAAGTATTTGATCTGTTTAATTCGTATGATCTTACGCTTCACAATACAAATAGTAGGTATAATGTTAGTTTTCCCAATAAAAATAGTTTCACCTCCAAAACAGGTTGCCATCTCAACACAGAAGAAGACAGGAACACCATTCCCATCCTACTGACGGTCGCAGGAGAGGCATTGTCCACGTTGTCAGGCTCGAACACGAGCTTACTGTTCGAAGCCATCGTGATGCGGTCTCCGTTGGCGAGAGTCAGCGTTTTATTGTCGTCTAATACTGAATTTAGATTTTCTATCCACACCGCATCGACTGGGCCATCTTTTGATAAAATTTATTTGTTATATTGGATATTTTATACAGACTATATAAAAGTACTAGTTTTTGCTCGCAGCTTCGCCCATGTGAAGGAGTGTTCCAAGATAAATGTCCTACTATATATATTTCCCCAGAAATATATAAAATGAGTAGCCTATATTCTTTCCAGGGTCTCAAACTATCTCCATACCAAATTTCATAAAAATCCGTACAGTAGGTTTTGAGAAAATCGATAACGTACAGACAGACAAAAAAGGGTACTTTGTTTTATAATATATATTTACGATAGTACCAAAGTTGTAAATAACCATACCTAACACAATCCAAGTGGTATCAGATTTTTTGACTTTCAATGCTCGTCTCCACAAAGTTGAAAATATACCGTCCGTCCAGTCATTGGTGGCGACGTCCAAACGGCCAAACATTTGCGGAGCAGTTATAGCCTGCAATATATATTTAATAGATTTTATTAATTACAAAATTTATAAAACGTAAAATGGACATTTATTTGCCTTCGGATTCATTCTCATTTCTCTATGAGGTCTTCCAACTTCAGTCAGCGCTGCCATCAACGTATGTATGCAGGTTGTCTTCCCGGATCCAGTGGGACCCATAGTCATCAGACCGTGACGCACCAATGACGTCTCATACAATTGAATGATCTTTAAATTCCAATCAGGATGATTCACAAGACCGGTTCTTTCCGTTATTAAAATTATTGCTCGTTGCATTTCCCTAAAAATGACATCAATATTAACAAAAATACAAAAATAAAAGTTTATAGAAACGGAATGATAAACTTATAATCATCGATAAAAACAGTTGCAGATAAGGTTAGTTTACAAGAAAACTCCAAAATTTTAAGTTTCATTATCATTCTAACCTGTGTACAGTTTGACTGAGCTTCATGCCAGGGAACAAATCTTCAATCAACGACACGAACAGCGGCTCATCCTCGTCTACTAATTTTGACACATTCATTTCTCTGCAACACAAAAGTCGATAAATATGTCATGTCCAAATTTACACATTCCTATAAACAGTCGGTTTTAATTCGTACTTTAATACTCTCATCATGATGTTTTCTTCTGTGCTTTCCGGATTAGCTCGTTTCTGCGAGCCCATAGTCCTGAGTACTGATAAAATATTCCGGAGACCAAAATCGTAATGGACCTGCTTGGACAACTGCTCCTCGCACAGTTTATACAGAGTGAAGAATTTACGCGCTGTAAAATGTTCAAAGACAAGATCATAAGATTTAACTTCATTGAATAAACAGAATAATAAAACATTTAAAAAAATATTATAACCCAAAGAAACAAGACTTACACAGCAAAATGTTTTCTTTAAATCCGCAACTGGCCAGTTTGACTCGAATAATAATTTGCCTGTCTGGCACCATCATGGCTACAGAACGGAACTGTATTTTCAAATTTTCAGGTAATTCCTGCCGGCCGGCGTATCCCGGATTCATTGTGATAATGAATGCGAACTCAGGATTCAAGCTCACTACATCTCCGTCACTAAAATTTAAAACCATATCTATTAGCAAATATTTACCATTTTTATTATGCCCTTTATTTATAAACGCAATGTATTTCAACTAATCCATGTTTTTGAATCCAATCCATTCAGATTTCAGTCGTGTTTGTCGTGCTACCAGTGACCATTTAAAATATGATGATAAATATTTATAGTCATCTATTATAGTAAATCCCAGAACCTGAATATAAAGAATTCTCTCTTCTCTCTTCGTGCCGTGAGACAAATATAAATCTGCTGGGCAGCTACAGACAGTACGGGGAGCTCTATGCGGTTAAACTCATCGAAACATCCCCAGGTGCCAGATTGGGCCAAACCTTTGTAGATGCGGCCTAAACCTGAAATACATGGAATTAGATTTAGCAAATTGCGCTTCTCTACATTACATTCTCAATTATGGAATTCTCACTCATTATACGTCTGCGAAATATTTAGAACATAATAGAGACGAGATAGTATATTGTATGCAGCAAAACCTCTGAAATCCATCTGGTCGGAGCAGTTGAACACGATGACGAGCTTGCCGAGCGTGCGGGCCATGTCCTTGGTGGTCTCGGTCTTGCCGGTGCCCGCGGGCCCGCCGGCGCACCGCCCATACTCATCCCTATCGCCTGTGATAGCGTGATGTAGCATCTGTCCGTCAGTGGCGTGATCACCAGACGCTCCGTTATACCCAGATACTCGTTCTACAAACATTTAAAAAATCAGCACTTCCTTTCACATGATCATTCTTACCAAATAGGATATCATGATTAACCTGATATATGAAGTCTACATCAGTAATAGATACAATGCAATCATCTGAATCTTCAATATAATAAAAGCGAGCCTGTTTCTGCCATTCAAAATCTATTGGCGATTTTATCCTCATTCGGACTAAATCATCGAATATGTCTCTGGGGAACAAATTAACGTTAGTTACAAATATTTTTAAAAGGAACCAACAAATGCGACCAGAACTATTAATATCATTTACCGTTGATGCACGTGAATTGTGATCATCGTTTCAACTCTTGTTCTATCTAATGGCACCAAGTCAGTTACTGTCAGGTCAATAAGACCGTTCAAAAGATCGAGGTTCTTTTGATTTGTCAATCTCATAATGAAACGATCCGCTCTTGCTTTCTTAAGAGCATACTCGGCATCGCTTGTCCACAATATTTGCATTCCTAGCAGACCAGCCTAGAGAAAAATAAGCTACTAATCGTATCTATTTGCATTATGCTAAGACTTAAGTAGATGACATTAAAAGTAATACACACTTAAAAAAACTATACTTTGATATAAAAAAGTTTATTGACTTGTGAACAAATACATACCTGCCCAGGGAAGTGCCAAAATCCAATTAAAAACTCAAATTCAGGATCACTAGCCATCGTCTGAGATATATTGGCAATCATATTCCTCACTGTATCCTTCATGGTATCTAATAATGTGTTCAGCCAAATCTAGAAGTTACAAGTCATTTTATATTGGCAACGAACTTACAACATAATTATAAAGTCAAGACATAGTAATATAAGTAAAGAATTTTATTAAATGATATTAAAATAACTGAAACCCTTAACAGTATGTAAATCCCCAAATTAGGTTATTTGTATTTAATTACCTCAACGCCTCCAATACAAACAACAGGACGATCAAGAGGAATGGTCTCTCCGTTATCAGAGTTCATGTTCACAATCCTCTCCTTGTCATCAAAGTCGACTGTGTACATCGCGTCGAAAATACTTGGCAGATGTGGCTACAGAAGCGGTAGTAAATTAATCTCCCAAAAATATTTTATTCAAGTAATATAATCTAAATTATCTTTTTTGTATAACGTGCACGGCAAAGTGATCCCATTGCACGTAATAGTAAGTAGAGTGGAGTCCAATAAAATGCCACCTGATGAGAGATGACCTGACCAATCGGCAGTGGACATAATTATGCCGGCCTGTTGGAACCGGATATTCACAAGCTGATCCCGGGACGCGACACCTTTACTAGGGCCACTATGGAGGGTTTTAACACCTTTTGCACGGTCGCTATCCGGGCGGATATATGAAAAACAATGCCAAGCACGAAAAAAAAAGTCACACCTGAATAGAATGGGGATCGGACGCTTGCCCAAGAATCTCCAGCAACACTGGATCGGAAACGAAGAAGAACCTCGGGAATATAAGCCGTTTCATTTCTAAATATCCAGTCAAAGATTTCTGACAGGCTTCCAATTGTTCGAATAAATGTGGGAGCAATTGCTTCAGCGTATCATCTGATGTGCATGTTTCGACGCAGTTTACTATGTCACGTGCTCGGTACATTATTTTCACGTATGTTTTATCTATTGTCTGTAAAAAATATAAATAATTTGAAAGACCTTAAAATCACCTAAAATATTATATTATAGTTATTCTAAACATGTACTAACAGCAAATCTTTTCGCTTCAGCAGGCAATTGTTTCGCAATATCACCACCAACGAACACAGCCTCTAAGTACATCCATAAGTTCTGCACTTGGAGCCATTTCTCTAGGATTTCCGCAGTGCTGACCAATTTATTGATCCATAGTAAAATGTCTTTCTTGAATGGCGCATTGTATCTAGTATTAAACAATTATACGTTTACTGGTTTAATTTTTATAAATACACTATGAACTAAAATAAGATTATTTTTTTATTTTACCGATTTGAAGCTAAAGAATTAAGTATCATCAAAGAATCTTCCAGCAAAGTAATAATATCAAGCGTCTCTTGCGGTTTAATAAGTAATTCGCCTCTATTCTTGAATGGACCAAACGTCAAGTCGATAACCGCCCAATCTGAGATAACTTGTTTCAATTTAGCTTCAATATCTTTCTCTTTCACAGCACTGATACATATATCCTAAAAATTAAGAAGAATAACTTATTTCTTATCAAAATCAAGACTGTCATTTTCATTTTTTGTTTATTAGGTACACTCACCTCCACATCTTCTTTGTACTTCAGTAACGGTGCTTCCATAACGTTAGCCAATGTAAATGATTCAGATTCAACATCCAACACACAATCTATAAGAAGAAATAAATTACGCCATAAAAACATGTGTGTTTGCCTTTCAATCTACTTAGTCTGGCCATAAATACTGTTACACTTAATTATAAAAAAATATTACATTTGAATTTCGAATCTGTCATTTTTATACGATTGTTCATTGTGTTTTCTCATTTTGGCGCCAATACATTGTAAAATATTTTGCGATATTAAAATGGTGTGGGGTGATAAAGAGAACCGAATCGCTGTGATAGCATTACACAAAGTAGGTATGGAGCCAAATGCAATTTTTTAAAACTCTCCATACACTTGGTATTAGTAAAATGTTTGTGTACCGGGCTATTAATAGGTACAATGAGACCTCCTCTGTTTGTGACAGAAAAGATCTGGCCGTCCACGTAGTGTTCGTACGAAAAAGGTGGTCAAAGCAGTAAGGGAAAGAATTCGAAGAAATCCTGTCCGAAAGCAAAAGATTTTATCTCGGGAAATGAAGATAGCACCTAGAACCATGTCGCGTATTTTAAAAGATGACTTAGGACTTGCAGCCTATAAGAGACGCACTGGCCATTTCTTAACTGATAATTTAAAGAAGAATAGGGTGGTAAAATCGAAACAACTACTGAAGCGGTACGCAAAGGGAGGTCACAGAAAAATTTTGTTTACGGATGAGAAAATTTTTACAATTGAGCAACATTTTAACAAACAAAATGACCGTATTTATGCTCAAAGCTCTAAGGAAGCTTCCCAATTAGTCGACAGAGTGCAACGTGGACATTATCCGACTTCAGTGATGGTTTGGTGGGGTGTTAGCTATGAAGGAGTGACTGAGCCATATTTTTGTGAAAAGGTATCAAAACATCGGCACAAGTGTATCAAGATACCATTCTTGAGAAGGTAGTTAAGCCCCTTAACATCACCATGTTCAATAACCAAGTATGGTCCTTCCAGCAAGACTCGGCGCCGGGTCATAAAGCTCGGTCCACGCAGTCTTGGTTGGAATCGAACGTTTCGGACTTCATCAGAGCTGAAGACTGGCCGTCGTCTAGTCCCGATCTTAATCCGCTGGATTATGATTTGTGGTCAGTTTTAGAGAGTACAGCTTGCTCTAAACGCCATGATAATTTGAGTCCCTAAAACAATCTATACGATTGGCAGTGAAGAATTTTCCCATGGAAAGAGTGCGTGCTTCTATTGATAACTGGCCTCATCGTTTAAAGGACTGTATTGCAGCCAATGGAGACCACTTCGAATAAGCTTTTTATATTTTTAATTGTTTTATATTTATGTATTAAACTGACACACTGTAAAAGTAATAAATGTTATTTGCAGTTAACAATTTTCTTTTTTCTTTATTACAATATTTATGGCAAGACTAGGTATATGGACAAATCAGTTCACTTTTGTCTGTAGCATAGTACATATTTCAAATACTTATTACTAACTCATTAACTTCTCCAATCTCTTCCAGTGTCTATCCTTCATAGACTTATCAGCCATCAACTCTAATAATGGACAAGTCTGATTGAAATCGTCAATTTTGTTTTTCAACTCAATGTACGCAGGCCAGTCCTTCATGCCTCTTGGCAACTTTCGACATCTAAACATTTTTGATAACTTTACAAAATAATAGAAAACTATTGCTTTTAATGCGATCCTTAAGAAAGTGCTATAATATGAGCATTAATAGTAAAAAAAAAATATAGACATATAAACTTACCAAACAAACGAACAGACAAGTATTCCTATAGAGTACTTTTATTTTAAATGAAATCACGTTTAAGAATAATAAAACAAACAAAGCTAACGTTAAGGCACCGTTACCTCATATCAAATTCCGCTAGTTGTGCAACAATGGTTTCAATATCAATTTCCACCCACGGTGTCTCAAAGTATCCATCAATGGAGTTCATGACAGACAGATATAAACTATACCTGTAAAAATCACAAAATATTTTAAAAGAATACGAACGATATACGAACTACGGACAACGCTATAAAACTATAAGAGGCAAACATTGTAATCTATAAATCAATATTGAACAAAAATAAATTACTAAAAGTTGTACTAACAGTTTGCTCAATAAATTGAATTCCTTTTTTCTTTGCATGAAGTATCGGATAGTCCTTCACTTCCATGCCAAACAGTTTTTCACCATTAGAGTACATTTCGAAACGCCTCCATAAGTCATCAAATCTCGATTGGAACATTATTACTCTGGAATAAAGATGAATTTATCATGAAACTTACAGGAAGCACCTCTTCATAAATTTTTGGACTTACTGTACCTGTCACTAGCCTCTCGAGCACTCAGTCCAGGGGTCATCGGCCCGAACGCGTCATAATCAGCATCAAATTTCAATACATCTTCATAGAATGTCGCCACACCTTCTGTTAATTCCTTCTGAAGCGGTCCTTGCATCTCTACTATTTTCTGCTGTATTTGTTGAGACTAAAACAGAGTATTACAACGCTAGCATACATCAACATCATGAATCACATGGAAATCCATTACAAAAATACTTTATCAAATAAAGAAACACGTACTGTTATTAACATATTCTGGAAAGCATATCGCAAACCGTAAACCATGTCAGCATCCTCTTTAGGTATGTCGATATTAAATTGAGCAAAGGTTGCGTAGCTCTCTTCAATCAGGTCTAGTTCCATATCCATTCTTAAAAAATATATATTTATTGAGGCAAATAATGGCATTTACGGTAAGGCAAAAAGAACTGAGCATTATGAGTTTTTTCATCCAATAGGATGATGCTGATCGTGCACTTCATGAGTAATACATTCTTTACCACGCTACCTTCTTTCTATAAATAATATCACAATAATTCTTACCCAATAAATTCCTCTCGAATGAGTTCAAGGCAAAGCATGGCCAACCTTACGTCGTCTAAATCTTTTAATTTCTTCCCCATTGTCTTCATGCGGTCGTTAATAAATTGCATTAGTCGTGTTACCCGTTCCTTGTAAGCGTGACTTAGTAATTTTCCAAGAATCCTTTTCCATTCCACAGATTCGACATGTAAACCCAACTTAATGTTTTCTGTAATAAAAGATTTGAAAACAAACAAATGAATATAACCCTTACATACTATAAAACAAAGTACCCTGCCGCGTCAAAAACGCCTTAAGGCGATACCTCAAGGTCCATTTTCATACATTTTGTTTCACCTTTAATCTGGGTAACTAAACAAGTATTGGCAAGTAAAGAATTTATATTCAGGTCTAGTTAGTGATTAGTAAAATAATTAATAATCATGGATATTTCGGCCTTTAAAATTTAATATGACGAAATTTTAAAGGCAGAAATATCCATGATTATTAATTATTTTTACGTTTTTCTTTCAACTGCGAGAACTAATCACTAACTAGACCTGAATATAAATTCTTTACTTGCCAATACTTGTTTAGTTACCCAGATTAAAGGTGAAACAAAATGTATGAAAATGGACCTTGAGGTATCGCCTTAACGAATATCGATGAAATTTGGTGTGGAGATAATTTGTGACTCAGAAGCACAAAGGCTACTTTTTATCGCGAAAAAATATAGAGGCAGAATACGCGAGCAAAAGCTAACTTTCATTAAAAAAATATGATCATTAATAATACGCACAATATTATAATTCATGACCTTAAATATGTTGCCAAAACAAAAAATCTTACCCATATCAATTTGAATAGACCCAATGATATGTCTCTCTGGTAAGTTAAGGACTTCTTCAGTTTGACTTTCATACCTTTTAAGCGTATCACTAATAATGACGTTTAAAGGATTCGAGTCCACGAAACTTTGCACTTGTTGGACTCTATCTTCAGCCCAAAGAGGAGCGTATTTACCGTAGTGCTAGAAATAAAATTGCAAGATAAGGACATATTATAAGGTTTTTGAAAATTCATCAGCAGTATTACTTTAGCTTAATACATACCTTTAGAAGTTTCTCAATGTCCGGTTTATACATGTACATCATTCCTTGTAATGCCATCACTGATCTCACAATGTCTTTATGTTCTGACACCATACGGAAGTAATTTCTGATACCCACAATGCTGGATCCAGATCGAGAACCTAACAACATCGATAATATTTTATCACAAATCAAAAACGTCTTTAAACGTATAGTAACAAAATTACAAATCCCTTACTGCTCACACTACGGGTGGCGGTCAATGAAACGCCTCTCATTTTCTCTTTCTTTATCAACTCTTGCTGTCCCCACATAAATATATTTCTATGAATGTCCATTATGCAGTTCAAAACCACCTGTTGGAATATTATTGCATAAAGTAAAACCTAATAGCAATGTAACATCACTACTATCGCTTATGATATAGAATTAAAATAAAATTACTAAATTTGTATAAGACAAACTTGAGAATGTAGGAATTTGTAAGTAAGGTGTCTTCTCACTAAGCAGTATTGGTAAATATAATACTGGTTTGTACTTTACATAACAGTTTATTGATGGATTTACTTGGGAGAAAGCAGTCTGTACTTCGTCCAACGTTGGTTTTATAAGAATTCTTGGTATTTGCAGAAACATTTTTGTCAACATCAGCGGCTTTAATTTCTTCTGCTCTTCTGGATCCGTGGTCATCGTCAAAAAGCTAACAAACCAATAAATATCTTATTTTCTAGTTACTAAAGTTCAATGAATTTTATACAGATGCTATTTTGTAACCTCAGGACCCGCTTTTTTTCTATTTAAATTGAAGAGTGCTAAAAATATATATTTTTACATGGCTTAATGAATGTAATACTTTCGTTTTATTTCGTAATTCTATTTACCTAGATACGGATGCACGACGTCTCAATATGTCAAGACTCTGTCTGGTGCATTTAATCAAAGATTCCAAGCACTTAGTAGCAAAATATGCAAACAATTCATTGCATTCATTTATGGCAGGTTGAACATCAAACCGATCTGGGTTCTCAATCTCAAGGAAAGCTTAAAAGAATATTATGTATAAATTATAATTATAATTATAGTAATATCTGTAAATTCATAAACTGCTGCTTTTGTTGAGAGTTAATATTTTGTAATATTATTTAAACTCTAACCTATACTGCTACTCATTCAAAACTATCTAGTCATAAATTAACTAATATCCGTAAGATAATTATTTTATCGATAAATGTGATAATGAAAGATTAAATTAAACACTGATTCTAAACCTAAAGTCTAATATCCTTAAAAGCAAATATTTTACCAGCATCTTCTGGAAATACTCTAGTGGCGGAAGTAACTTGCTTTAATGCTTTCTCTATATCTAACCTGGAATAAATAAGACATACCCATATTACTGAAAATAAATGAAATGCGAGTCCTACCTACTTAATCTCAAATATATAGCGCACTCGCAGTATGATAGCTAAGAAAGAACTCGCTGGCAACCTACCAACCTGCATTAAACCATTGTCAAAGACTATAATCAACCCCTAATCCAGCTAAGTTCAGGAAAAACTATGATCAACAATGGTCCAATCATAGACTATTTAAAATACAGTAGGGTTGCAGATCTCCCAAGTGACGGTAACGATAAAGTGTTTTTTCCCCGCGAAAAAAAATATTTGTAGATATTATAATACACGAAATAATCAAGTACTTAATTACTATCTAGCTTATTGTTATATTCAGACATATTTATCAGAAATTGTACCAATTGTCTTTCAGGTCTTGAATTTGTTTTGATGGTACGCTGTCCAAGAACTTGTGTATCAATTCTATCACGGCGATCTCTGCATTCCATGACTTCTGTTGCAGATCGTTAGCTAACGAATTAAGAAAAAAAATGCAACTAATTAATTTTCTTCGTCTTTATGCTAAAATTTTTAGTAGATATAGTTATCTAATATCAAACAGTTTTTGGATCGTTTTGTAGTCATTGTTATCGTTAACAGGTATATTTACCAATTTCATCACGCCTTACAAGATTCTCTTCATAAAATATGGAAGGTTCTACAGCTTGTTCGGGCAAATAAACAAGTAACGTTTTAGTTATTGACGCCAGTATAGCATCAATTCGGGCTTCCTTCATGTCAACAACCTAGTGCAAACAAAATTTTCAACAAAAGATAACAAAAGGACATGGTGAGTAAGGAACTACCATCAAGTTTCGTATAAAACTAGATCATATTCTAAATGGTACAAAAACCTCATTATATTTTGCTAACATATATGATAACAAAGTTCGCACCTCTTTAACAAACAAATCCACTTCATCGAGAATCTTCTCAATTTTTTCACAATAAGAAGGGATTTCCAAGGAAGTCCATGTGATGGTTGATAATCCCGGTTGGAATGCTTTCTCTAATTTTATAAGTTGCGCTCGAAGTAAGGGCAAATATAACTTTGGCATGCTCCTATTATATAATAAATAATGAACAGTATTTAAAAAAAAATTATGTTGAAAGTAACGTTAACCTATAATTATGATTATGATAATATGATATTTATTATATATTTTATGATATAATATGATATTATGATATTTATGATAATTTTACCTTCTTATTTGATTGTTTCTCTCAACCAAAAACTTTATGCGTTCGTAATTTCCCAAAATTTTGTCTTTACAAAACGCGACAATCTGAGCCCCATCAGGAACACCTACAACATTTTTCATTTAAATAATCATAATTCCTTAAAATAAAGCACCGATCACAAGCACAATACTCACTCAGCCCCAATTGCCACATATATTCAACTTCCCTGATACATTCAGGGATATAGATGCTAAAGTTTACGACGTACATATTTGTAGCCGGATGGCGAATTAACAATGGAGCGATCAGTCCCAATCTCACCTAAAGTAGACACAATAGTTAACAAAGAACAGACAAAATAGAAGCCAATAAGGAAAGACATACTTGTCCAACATTCTCTGCCCATGCATTGTGATAGATCAATTCGAATTCAGTATTAACAATGCTCATAACATTAAACAACTTTATACATCTTTGCGTATTCTGTAATGAAAAGTTTAAATATTAATGGCCTGCTGCGACACAAAAAATAAACAAATTGATCATAAAAGTAGTAAAAATTCATCAAATCGATCATGTGCTATCAAGCGTCACAAGTGAAAAACTTATTTTCTACTTTATTACTTTCTAACCAAAAAAAACTGTGAGTAACCAATGAACTAGCAGCATTTTCATATGGTGATCAAAATATGCACAAACCATATGTGTAATAACTTCATGATGCCCCATGAACTCCTCCATCGGTCCCTTGATGTTCTTGTCGTAGAATCTTATCCACATAACCCTCCCGGCGACTGGTGGCATGTTCCGCGGTAATTCGGGATTTTCTCGTTCTTCATTGTACCTTAATAAAGAAATGGAAGCCGATAAAAATGACATCCACGGTAATATATTATTATATATACATCACAAAGTACTTACATATTCTTGTTTTTGTGTTTCATAACTACACAAGTCACTAATAATGCAGTAGTAGTATAAAACTAGATTATAAAATGAATAGAAGAACTGAATAAGATCATGGATGAAACCAAATACGACTGAGGGACGTATAAAATGACGTATCATTAGAAGGTTAATGGTGGTTTTTACGCAAGAACAGTAGGAATTATTAAAATTACTAAAAACGAAATAAAGTGTTCTTTCAAATATTTGGATGTAGGTAGTAATAGGTACACAGTAAACATTACACATGATAAAACTTAACAAATGAAATAGAGCTAATAATGCGTCATGATTTACCTGTCTCTAATGGACTCAATTTCTCCGGTGTAAGTGCTGATCAAATCGTAGTACTGATCTTCGAGATACAAACAGTCTAACTTTTAGCTTTTCGAATCTTTTCAACAGATGTAACGCTATCTCGGTGGTCGGACATTTGTTAACGCTCTGCACAAGTATGAAAGTTGGTTTGTTAAGAAAATAGACAAATGACAAAAACAATATATAAATCTCAAACCAACTAAGAAAAATAACGATGTTCTATAATAATAAAATCGCGTCTATTAAAAGAGAAATATAATTACATTAATCATGAAATTCTCCAATAGTAATTCTTGGTTAGCGATGTTGTCTTTATAGATTTTATAATCTTTATCGAAATCAGGTCGTCTGTAATGGACAATACATTAAATAAAGTATAACAATATTTCTCTGCAATTGAGCATTTATCAAAACTTTTTACTAAACAACATCTTATTGATTATATTTGGCCGATTAAAGTTGGCCCTGGAGTTGTAGGCGAGAAAGATGATTACCTACTACTGAAAACTGCTTCTATAAGACCCTATCCAACGGCCCGCCTCTACAGAGACCATCACGACTATGTCTTACAATATATAAAATCGACAATTATAATTCTTATAATAGCTCCTTCTTAGACAAATGTCTGGTCATTAAATACCGTAACAGATTACCTGTGCTCCAATGCATCGTAAGTTTTCGACGATATTGTTTTGAACAGTTTATTAAAGTTGGCTGCATATTCTTCAATACTTTCCAAAGTGGTTTTATTTAACACGTAGTAAGTTATGTATGTTTGAAATAGGTCTATTATCTATGAACAATTAAAATTGTATGCTGTATGATGACAATGTAGCCTAGCATAGTGAAAATAAATTTATCAAGACATATCAAATTATAGATCTAAGACGGAATTTATAAACGTCGTTTGTTATGCAAATCAACATCCAGGACTATATTGTTTTACCTTAATCAATCTCTTGCGAAACGTTTCGAATTTACCAAATATATACATTTCAGAACAATCAAAGGGTCTTTCGTCGGCTGCTTCCATCATCTCCCTTTGCGTTTCTGTGTAGCATTCTCGGTAAAAATTATATAATTCGAGACATAACTGAAAATGAGAAAGACTTTTAATGTCTATTACGTATAACAAATACTTCAATATATTTCCGATATTCTATGAAAGAAGCAACACCAACTTGCATATCTTACCTTAGCTTTATTTATGAAATTCAACTTGTCTTGGTTCCAAATAGTTTTGGTTCCACTTTTAGTAAGGTAATCCATACACATGTTGAGTATCTGATTGGTCACCTTAACCAATAGTGTTGATATTTGCTTAGTGGTATTATAGTAACGCGAAGTTGCAAAAATCATACGAACTGTATACAGCAGGCCTGGTATGTACTGTTGCATAGTTTGTGGATCACACCTACAATGTGAATAGAATTATTATAGTCTTTCCTCTGTCTAAGAACACCTTTTTTTTGGTTTCGCGGTGGAAGTACCTTATTACTACCGCCCAGCCTTCACGGAGGCGACTGAGCGGCTATGTTAGGATAACCGTGCCTTATGGCCCGAATAAGACCTGGTTATCTGAATACAAGGACTGTAGCTACTTTCTATAGAACCTCGCCTGACAAGTCGTCTATTATACATATTACCTCTATACTTCCTATGATTAGATGGTTAGCAATCGCTACTTATAAAGCATTTTTCAATGGTGCTCAGTATGCAACAAAAAAAGCTCGATTACAAAGAGCCATGATAAACACCAGAGCTTGTCCATGCACACCAAAATAGTTTGCAGGAAGGTTCTAGCGCATGATTTCACCAGCTTAATAACCCTGCATTATTGTTCGACGAATATTAAGATTGTTATATCATACCTGTATAGAGGTTCACAATACTTTTCTAATGCATATAAATATTTTACATTATCAAATGCTTCGTTGTAGTAATCTGTTACTTGGTTATCTATTATTCTCCATTTCTGTAAAATAGCAACGACAGCAATGTTACAAACCAAAATTGATTGTCATAAAATCCTATTAATTATCTTACCCCATACCGAAAACCAAACAAATAAATTTATATGTGTAACCAATTGTGCTTTATACCAAAAAAGCTAATTGATTCAAAGTTATCAACCTGATCAACGAAACCAGTGGGTTATTTGCGTAAACGTAGAAAAAAGGAAGAGCAATACTGTTACAGCTCTGGAGGCTGAATTTTTAATAGCTTGGGTATTTTCGGAACAGTATATTAGACAAGATAACCCACTTGCTCAATTTCTTCTCGTACCTACTAAAAGGACTCATATGACTATTTAAATTTATATCCCTATATATAGTCAGGTAATAAGTCTGTGTTGTTATCAGGTACATTCTAACCGAGATTATGTTTATAAAAAAATCATTACCTTAATAAGCTTCGACTTGGCACGAATCAAAGTGTGTATGTACATTTGACACGGATCACTTTTTATATGTTCGATTATAGACGTGAAAGTGGTGAGTTGTCGGCGCCAGTGATCCAACTCGGCCAGAGGGCCTATGTTAGACGGTTCGCGCCTCAGTTGCTGACTCTGTACTAAAACCTTTAGTGCAAAATAAAGTAAAATGTGAAATCAAAATGTATGGACAGTGAATATACGATTGGGCAATATAAACAGAACAGAGTTTGCTGCACTGTTGTTCTTGTCGTAACCGAAACTTAAGACTCATTTTTGCTTGTACTTAATTTCACTTTGCTAATACCAAGCGTCTTTGTGATATGGACCAAATGCAAAAACAAAGATGAAAATTATACATTGCAAAAGAAAACACAATTGCTTTGCTAATTTAACATCGAAAATCGCGGGTGTAGTAGATAATAGTCTTTAAAATTGTTACGATTAAATGAAAAATAATTCCGCGAATCTAACAAAAACATCGATGACATTACTCATGAAATACTATTGAAATTCAATTACCATAGTAATCTGTCGGACCCATTGCTTTACATAAGTGCATATTTCTTCAAGCACGTGAGTTTTTGTTATAGCAAGCTTCATTTTGTCCTGATCCGACAACTCATCTTCATATAAAATCAAATTTATTTTGAATTTGGTACAGCAATCTAGGTCTATCTTGGTTTCTATGAACATCGAAGCGAATAATATTTTATTATCTAATTATAATATTATAACGTTTTCAATAATTGGTTCAAACTAAAACTACTCTGATGAGTTCGATACAACTAGTCACAGCTTGCATCTAACTTTCAGGCAATCCTAAAGTTATTTCCTATGTACCTATTTGCTCTCTACGCTTCCAGCTACACTTAGATTTTCGAAAATGAACAAAATATTTGCAATTAACACTGTTCGCTACAAACTTGCGAAACGATTGATCACAGCTGCGTACAGGGATATGAACCAATTCGAATTAGGTAATACTCTACTCAACGTACTAAGCTATAGGAATAATTTAAACGACAAAAAATTATAATGAATTTGTGTTAATCAAAATCTTACTTTGCAAATAATCTATGAACAGCATTATCTTGGAGATGTATGACTTTATGATATTTTCACTATTAGGATTAGGTGGGTTGAGATCTCCCCAAGCCTTGCACATGTTCAGTGCGGGTATGTAAACTCTACTCATTGTCTTGAATATACCAGACACCACATTTTCAGTTTCTTGATCCATATCAAAGTAAACTAAAAAATAATCCTGAAAATGATCATCAATTTTACATTAAGTATTAAACTTTTGATCTCTACGTTTACTTATGGTATGGCGATGTGAATTTAAGGTGTTCGGTAACTGATCATGTAACTCGAATTTATTTGATAGATATCGAAGCTTTGCATACACGCATAAAAAATTAAGGCGGTGTCTCCACCAACATGACATAAGTATTCGAAATATATAGTACATATAGAAAAAAAATAATATCATATTTCTACAATAATAAGATATTGTACAAAAAATATATAAAAACCAAACTAAAGATAACTCCTGACATTGGTTTTTATATATTTTGTTTTAATAATATGGATATTGTCTCATCAATTTCATAATGAAAATAGCACTAGAATTGTTGATTCTGTGATTCACCTCTTAAAATACCTATACATCATAATATAATATGATTAAAATTAATAATTAGTAACCCACACTGTTAGACAATTTAATAAATAATAATTTGATAGGTTTAAATTTGCAAGTGGAAAAGCGTTTCAAAAACTGATTTTTAAACAATTATTGAGTAATACTTGAGTATTCCCACATAGAATTGTGCGCCATAAATATATATATAATTATAATTTAATGACTGCACTTACATCTGCTACATTTTTAGTATCAATAAGTTTATTTTTGATCCTATACATAGCAATACATTTGCCCTCTGTCCCCATAGTTGCTGCATCAGAAATATAAGTTCTTTCCATCCAGGTCCTTTGATTTGGAATGAACCTACCAGACTCTAAAGGAAAAAAAAATATTATGCACTCCACAAATTTATAAGCGATAGAAAATACAAATTATATTAGGCTAGTGTACTTACTAAAAACAAAAATAAATTAAGTATTCAAAAATTTAACCTTACATTAATTTCTATACATTATTCATAATATTTTCGAGACTCTTACCCATCTTCAAAGGCGGTAACAGAGCATCACAAAGTACAATACAATTTCTGCCACCTTCTACAACTGCGCTATCTAACAAATCTATATGTATATCGGAGTCGTAAACACCATCCTAAAAATATTTTTTTATTATATTCAAAAATTCTATAGGTAGCTAACTATATTTAAACCTAAATTCATACACGACGAAACTGTTCGATCTTCTTAATTTTAAAATGTTTTTAATACGTACTCATAAACACCTGTTTCAGGTTGTTTCCCAGATATACTTGGATACGTACTTATCTATTTGTCTACAATTACTACTTAGGGCTAATCTTAGGTACTAGGGCGACCGGAACAAAAAATAGAGCCATGGCCCCTAGACGCCCAAACCGCAAAACCTGTACTGACACTATTAGTTGTATTTAGTACTTGTAAAAATATACAAGTTATTATAGTGTTATGATAAATTATTGCATTTTACTTACTAATACATAATCAATATTCCTATTTAGAATTGAAGCAGCATTTTCTAACAGAAACCTGTGTTGTGTTTTGATGCCACCTGTGCGGTTATTACGGGCTTCTTTGGCTTTAGCCTACAACAATTAATATTACGGATAGACTTGTAAATAACTAAAAATTAAACCAATCTTTAATTGCAATGTTTATTTACTTGCTTGTCTTTATAAGACTCATGAGCTAGTGCCAGCGTGCTCATAGATATTTTACTCTTCTTCTGAATATCTTGCAAACGAGTGCCGACATCTAATATAGCTTCCAAAGCCGTTCTATCTACTTCGACACGCTCTTCATCACTAAATCCAGTACGCATATACATAGATGATTTCATTGAAATCCGATGGGCAATCTCATCTATCTTGACAGCAGTATGGGAAACATCCGCAGCTTGTTCTTCGGTAAGTTCCTGCGTATCTGCTTCACCTTCGGCAGGGGCCTCCGGAACCTCCCCTTCTTCAGTGGCCATTATACCACAAAAGTACTTACACAAAGAAAGGGAAAATTCAAATAAATATCTTTCGTCAAAGCGTTCACCACAAAAAAATATCAAACAATGACAAAACAAACTGTAAAAACATCAAAATTAGATATGAAACATTCTTAATTCAAACAAATTTATTTTTAAATTATTAAACAAAAAGGTTTAAAGCAAAGACTACCTACAATTATAAAATGCGGTGTACTTACTATCTCTAAATCATGTTAATAAGATTTTTGTGTGTTAACCGTGTTTCGCGCAACTGTCATATTAGCCGGCTAGCGGTTAGCCAGAGAGGAAATAAAATTGTATTTACTTAATTGTAAAATGCAGGTAGATATTGTAACTTTGACTTTTCGGATGACCAACACCTAAGCCCAACACCTCAAAGTATTCTAAACGTCCGGAAAAAACTATTATATAAAAACTGCGATAAAATCCGGAAAAATTCTTTTATTGTATTATCTAACATTCACGTAAACCTAAGATATCATTATGTAAACAATAAATAATTGAGAATTTATAATTTTTGGGAGAGATTTCACTATTTTTTAAATCCTCAGTTATTACAACGAGGCCATCTGGCAACACTGACGTTGGTCTTAAAAAACTATTATTCAGTACTGTAAGAATTTTAAAAAAGAAAAGTTACCGCGAATTGTGAAATCTGTTGCGAATATTAACTGTCAAAAAGTCGAAAATAAAAACTTGAAATGCGGAATTTTATTGAATATTGTAGCTTATGTTATAAACAAATAAATTAGGCACATAATATTTTTTATTAGGCTACACCTAGTAAATTACCTAATATAATGCGTCGTAATTGGAGAGGTCGTTACAGAAATAATTGGTATCCAGACCGTCGTAGGAAAACGAATAGAGATGCTGAAGACACAAGTTTAGACAATTCATCTAGTTCGGCTCGTATTTCAAGCACTACTGGATCTTCCAGAGCACCAGCAAACCGATTACCAATTGTGGTTCCGGTGAATTCTGGTAATAATATATGGAAGATATATTTTCCTACCCAAGGTAGGCAAGTAAAAAATTACTATAATTTCCTTCCTGTTTTAAATTTATTCTACGTAACCCATCTTATGTTGCACAGAAATTCAAATTTTACTTCTTTATTGATTGACATAAATTTCTGTACATACATATACAACCGTTCCACTCCACACATGAACCAGTTTATTGTAATGAGTAATATTCTCTCATTTCAGACAGCCCATCTGCAGAAGTTACTAAAAAAATACAGTGTTTCAAATCATTCATAGATAAGAATAAAAATTTGTTTGATCTAGAAAAGATAGATCAAACTCGTAGTGTACCTTTGGATGTGCAGAACTTGCAGAATGAGTTGATACAAGGGTGGCCCTCCTTTAGCAATGATTTATCAGAAGCTCCCAATGATACATTGAACTTATTAGAGTACTGTCTACATGAGGTGAGTATTTTGATTATTTTATATGCTGTGGCTTGTTGAGAGAAACTATTTAATTAATAGTTTTAAGTCCTCATTGTTGGACTGCACAACAATATTAAAGAAATTATATGATCAAAATATTTACAGATATTCACTATTGTTTATTGGTTGTTTTTAAACAAAAACTAAATAATAGTTGTTTTGCTTGCATTCTATAATCAAATTTGTATGACATATTTTTTTAAATATCATAAAAAATATTTTTAGATAACATCAAACCAATAGCTATATCGCACAATAGGTGTATGGTACCTGTCTTAAAGAATGATACAATATAAACTTAACCAAATATAATATGTTTTCAGACATTAAAATGTGAGTCAAAAATAAAAGTAAGAATACTAAATCATCAACCTGTGATCCCATTGGCTAATCTCAAAGTGAATTATTTTGGTAAGATTTTAAACTCATTCAACAACTAGAATTTATTATGAAATTCTTACTTCACTCAAAATTTCAGGCAAGTTGGTGACAATTAAAGGAACAGTGATAAGAGTGGGGAGTGTGGGACTTATTTGTACCTCAATGGCATTTGAATGTTCCAGCTGTCATTGTGTTCAAGCTGTTGTACAGCCACAGGGAATATTTACTGGTAACATTTAATTTTTATGGATTGAAGGGCTGGCTAGTCTTTATACAACAGTATGTTAATGATCACAAATATCCCAGAAATATTTGTAGTCTACACATACATACACACCCTCATCCCATAGAGGAGTTAAATATCAACATTTGGTTTAACTATGTATGCCTTATAACCATAAAAAAATACAAAACTTATCTATACTATTATATAAAGCTGAAGAGTTTGTTTGTTTGAACGCGCTAATCTCAGGAACTACCGGTCCAAATTGAAAAAATATTTTTGCGTTGGATAGCCCTTTGTTTATGGAGTGCTCTAAGTTATATATCGTCACGCTATGAGCAATAGGAGCGGAGGAGTAATGAAACATGTTGCAAAAACGGGGACAATTTAATAATTTTGAGAGCGTCCGTTGCGTGCGCTGCGTAAACGGTTAAAGTTATGCAACAATGATGTATGACGGGATTGTTCCTCTTAAAAAATATATTATAAAACAAAGTCCCCTGCTGCATCTGTCTGCCTAAACGTGTTAAACTCAAAAACTACCCAACGTATTAAGATGAAATTTGGTATGGAGACAGTTTGAGACCCTGGGAAGAACATAGGCTCCCGGGAAACTACTATTTTTATAACGGAAAACTTTAGCCTGAAAAACTTTATAACGCGGGCGGAGCCTCGGGCAAAAGCTAGTTCTTAATAAGTTGAAAACTTGCAATTTTAGCTCCAAACTTTTGCCAGAGTTGTAATGGTGGTGTGAAATTTGAACCTATCCAGTCATCGCCTTTTACAACTACAACAGACTGGCAAGTCGCGAAAATACAAGAAATACAATCACAGGTAAAACATTTTTACTAAAACAAATACATCACATAAGCTCAGGCTTATATCAAAGAGGAATTAAACAGAACTATATCTAATACACCCTCATTTTACTAAACTTAAGATTAAGATTAGAGGGTTAAGATGTTATGAAACAATAAGATGATAATTTTTTTATTAATATTTTTTTTATAACTATTTTTCGGATTTTATCGCGATTTTTATATTATAATTTGGGGAGAAAATTATAAACACCATGATAAATTCCACAAAATAGTTTTATTTTAATGTCTAACATTCACATAAATATAAGAAATCATTTAATACATTTCTTTTAAATAAACTTTTCAGAGCATATCAGGAACAATTCCAAGAAGTGTAGAAATCGAACTACAAGGTGATTTGGTGGGCACAGCATGCCCCGGTGATGTGCTGTCAGTCACTGGTATAGTACAGGTATGAGATTACGATTTCATGGAATAATTTAAATGCATTCATGCACATGACATACTACAAGTACTTAGGCATCAAAATATTGAACTCTTATGAATTTGATTACTATGTTATTATTCTAGGTGCGTGGTGAAAGTAAGGGTGGTGAAGACGGCAAAAGAGCTGCCAGATTGTTGCAATTATATATTGAAGCTGTTTCCATACACAGCCAAAGAAATCTTAGCAATCCATCTCTTTCTTTCACTTTGAAAGATTATTATGCCATCCAGGTATAGCTAAATAATACTTTATTTATATTGTAGTTTTCAAAATATAATTATATTATGACTTGTAATACATGCAAGAATTTCATACATTTTAACTTAACAATATAATAACAAATACTAATTTGGTGAGCCTCTATTGTAAAAAATAATACTTTACTTCATGTCATTTCAGGAGATCCATGCATCAGAAGATGTATTCAGATTACTAGTTCACTCTCTGTGTCCAACTATATTTGGTCATGAGCCAGTAAAAGCAGGTCTTATACTGGGCATGATCGGTGGCACAGAGAATGAAAATGGATCAAGGTCCAATCCACACATACTTGTTGTTGGCGATCCTGGATTAGGAAAATCGCAGCTGTTACAGGCAGCAGCACATGCTGCGCCTAGAGGTATCAAATAATCTCATCTTAAAGGCTTTACTCTTACTACATAAACTATGTGAGTTTGTGAAAATGTTTGGATGTTAATTAAAAGAAAACACGAAACCGCTGAATGGATTTACATTACATTTGCCACATGAATAGACCATATACCGGATTAGCATATAAACTATTTTTTAACCCGGTAGAAAATATGTGAGTCGAGCAGAGCCAGGAGTAACACTTAGTTATAATTGCTGCTACTGCCTTGTATTCGAAAGTTATATGCATAATTTAATTGTTAACAGGTGTTTATGTGTGTGGGGCTTCTGCGTCAGCCGGGGGACTCACTGTGGCACTAGGTAGAGAGGCAGGCGGGGATTTCGCACTCGAAGCTGGTGCACTAGTCCTAGCCGATAAAGGAGTTTGTTGTATTGACGAACTTGATAAGGTAAAATTGAATAGCATACTTACTCTAACCCATCAACGGCGGTAATTTGGATAAGCAATTAGTATTTGTTATATTAGATGACAGCATATCACAGCAGTTTGCTGGAGGCAATGGAGCAGCGACGCGTGTCAGTGGCGAAGGGCGGCGTGGTGTGCAGCCTGGCCGCGCGCGCCACCGTGCTGGCCGCCGCCAACCCCGCCGCCGGCTCATACAACAGGTGCGTGGCATACGGGTCACCATTTATTAATCAAATAATCGATTTTGTAGGTCAAATCATCATATGTTATTCATATGTTACCCTAGAAAATCAATGTTTTCATTTTGTCGGTTTTTAAATATATATTTTTTTTTATCAGGGAAATGCAATCGCTTCGACTTAAGGACCTATCTTAAAAATATACTTTGCTTTTTGTTAATGTGTAATATGTTATGTATGTGTGTGTGTGTGTGTGTTCACAGGGCTAAAACAGTGGCTGAAAACTTAAAACTAAATTCAGCTCTACTGTCGAGATTTGACTTAGTCTTTATTCTCTTGGATAAACCAGATGAGGTAAAAATGTATTCCTATGTTACAGAATTAAATTTAATTCCATTAGTAGTACCTATGTATAATAGAGAATATTAATAAACAAGATATTATTAATAATTCTTTTTATTACAGAAAATAGATGCAATGCTGTCAGAACATGTGTTGGCCTTGCATTCAGGACATAAAGGCAAAAACACTAATAAGAAAACCAATCCAAATAGTAGTAATATTAGCATTAGTGATGGTGATAGCAACCAATCACTTAGGTAATTAATTTTTAAATTTAGTTTCACTTACCTCCTTTTCATACCTGCATAATTACAAGCCGCTAACGTTGACTTATTCGTGAGACACTTTAATCACATTAGAAAAGCCTCTATCACATTATAAGATGTAAATGGAATGGACTATGTATGAATACACTCATAATGATTCACCATAATATTTCATCTCTTTCCTAGTATCTACATACGTAATTAACTGCTATTCCATCTCTAAGGGAATATTTTTCTAGCAGAAAGCGAATATTCATCATCACAATTGGAACATTTGTCTAGATTTTTTTAGTTACACTTGCAAACAATTTTTTTTTTACCTGTAGCAAGATGACGCGATTGCGTGACCAACAATTTTCTTGACCTATAATTATTCAGAAATTAATTGATCTTACAGTTTTGGTCACCACAGACATACAGAAAAATGAAAAGTACTGGCCGCTCAGTGGTTTAGCCACTTCCTACTGAGTAAAAAGTTTTGTAATGGTCAATCTCAGTCCACGACAATGTCCAATTTGTCCGACATGTGATTTTTAAGTCTGCTTTTCTTACAGTCAAAGGTTACAACTAAAGCCTGGCGAAGTAATCGACCATTTGCCGCTAGTATTACTGCGCAAATACATAGCATATGCTAGACGATACGTTCATCCAAAACTGAGTGCTGAAGCAGCTAATGTTTTACAAAATTTCTACTTGGAACTGCGTCATAGCCAAGGCGATACTCAGGATGGAACGCCTATTACTACGAGACAGCTGGAAGCTTGTATACGATTAACCCAGGTATCTAATGTATCAACATGAGATTAAGTATATTGATTTAAACTATAGTACTACTAATACTTTGATCTATTTATTTTTGCAAATTGCGTTACGTAATACTTGAACGGACCCTAACATAGACTAAACGAATGTATGAACCTAGCATAATTTTGCTCCAGGCTCGTGCAAGGGTGGACTTGCGAGAGGAGGTCACTGTACAAGACGCAAACGATGTGATCAGCCTCATGAAACACAGTCTTATTGACACTTTCAGTGATGAGTTTGGAAACATACAACTGTCGAGATCAATCCATGGGTCGGGAGTCAGTTCTAGAAGTAAAGTAAGTATGCATTACGACAATTTGTAGCACATATTTGTTTTATTTATTTTTTTATTCGGACGCTTATTAACTTACATTGTGTAAATAAAATTTATTTATGGCATACATTCAATGGTCGCCCAAATTGGGATTTAATTCGGATTTGCATCACATGATGGGTCATGTGATGCAAATCCGAATATACGGTGCAAAGTGGGTGTACTGATTGCGCCTCTACCAGACGTCAGAACGCGTAACCGTGCGTGCGTATGTCTGTTCGTCCGTGTATGGTCATGAAATCAATACTAAGCTATATAGAGAATCAATCTTTCTATATAATTTTTCACTCGTCTCATCAGTACTTACTTATGATACTGACATAATGCTTTTTTGCAGTTGAAGAAATTCCTGGATGTATTGACCAGACGATCGCATCAATTGGGTAAAGATATATTTACGAGAAAAGAATTAATTCAAATACACAAAGCAGCAAACATTGGAGGTGATCCCAACGATCTCATAGAAGCAATGCATATACATTCTTATTTATTGTTAAAAGCATCTAACACATATCAACTAATAGCCATTTAGACGGTAAGAGATGTAGTTATCAATAAATTGTAATGTTTCAAATAATCTTTCTTCTCCCACCACCACCCACTCCCCCCTAGAAACATCTGTGCCCACCCTAGAAAAAACGTTGCGCTTGCAAAGGCCCCGCGTGGTGAAAGCTTTTCGTTAAATTCGACGAGGTTTTTTCGTCCCCTGGTTGCAGACAACCGCGTTGCATATTCCTCATTATTATCATGTAAGGTTTGGACCAACTTTTGCTAATAACTGAAAAGCCGTCGCACAACAAAAATTGGTGCCTAAATGTTAATTGAAAAATTAGTCACATATTTCACATTCGTCTAGTAATTTCGGAATGAGTTAACTACAATTTGCAACGGTTGTGGCATGTAGTTGATAACATGACTACATGCTAAAGCAAGAAATAAATACCTATCTATCTTAGTTTACGGAATTGGCAAAACTTGGCGATTTTGAAATCATTATTGCATATATATTATACGCAAAATCATTATTGCATATATATTATAATTTATAATATGCAAAATATACAAAAACGGACAAGCAACTGACATGACGCATTCCAGTATTTAATGTCAAAAGCGCAACTGTAGGGTAGATACAAGTGAGCGAATGAATGCTACTTATGTTTGCACTAGCATTTTAGACAACTTCGACGTTGACAAAAGTCTTCAACAGATACATAATAAATAGACTAGGTACATATACCTATAGATGGATGGGTCTATATACCATTGATTCCCAAAGTACCTAGTCCACGGGAGACTTGATGGGGGTCTACGGGTTTACGCGTCTAACTCTTTTATTATTGGTCTAACGTGACCAAAAAAGAGGGTCCACGAAAATTATCTGGTTTGATAATAGAGTAGGTAAGTACTAAAATGTTGGCATGCCGATAATACTGATAGGAGCAAAGGCATGTTGACCCCAACACAAGTCTCCAGACGCCCCCGACGATGACTTGGCCGCAGTTGTAATGTACTTTGTCTACGAAAGCAAAAAATTTATGGTCCTCGGGAACCAGTACAATTTTGAAAGGGGTCTTTGAGAAAAAAGTTTGGAAACCTCTGGTTTATACTAACAAAGCAACTAAGGATCATGTCGATAATGTAACACTTATAAAAAAAATACATTGTTGATCTTAAAATTGATATATTTGTGCCAGTATTTGGTAAAATTAAATAACTAAAAAAATCATGTCATGACCTACAACCACATTTCTCATTATTCACAATGTCAATAAATAATACACTACAGTAAATTGTAATAGAAAAATCAGAGTGCTTTTGATGAAGTCCACATTGATCATTATCACAGAATTTATATTAGGAACAAAAAGTATTTATATACATATTATTTTCCTCAATCATGCTTCACATTCGATCTAGGCACATCCGTTCGGGACGGAACATCCTTCAAAGCAATGGAGACTTGACAACAACAATACAAAGATAGGCCCACTATCATACAATTGTAGAAGGTGGGCCCATTTAAGAGCCCAAAGAACAAATCACCGACTTCACTGCCAGCAAATAAATAAAAACTAGATATAGCAGACAATGCTAATAATGGAGAGCATAAGAAGGCAATAAACCTAATTTCCATTTCATCAGATCTTAAAAACGCTTTCTTAAAAAACTTATATGTTTCAGTCTCAGATATGGCTTTACCTGTGTATTCTAACAGGATACCAATATAATTTAATGCAGACCAAACAAATATGTTCCACACAGTTCCGTGCCACAAAAATATAAACAGGAATGTGGCTAATGATGCAATCAATTTGTATCCTATTTTGGATAATTTTACGTACTTAGATAAAGTGTTATATCCAGGTTTGTATATGTATCTGCAACAAATATATTTTGTTAAAGTCAGACTACAAATGTGTTCTTACCATGAGACATAAAAGCAAATCAAAAATTACATTGAATTGTAAACCATGTATAAACATGAATTGACCAATTTGAGAACCAATTTGAGACTTTTTATTACTTACTTGACCAGAAACTTGTACAGGCCCACATCAAAATATCTCCACATAAGAGAATAAACATGAATCCTAACTATACATCTTGGAGTCGGTGGGGGTTCCATATTATCCAGTCTGGAAAATGCTGCAGTGGTACCATATGTTATTACATACTTCATGTGAAACTCTAAACCCATCCATAAACCCCCCTCCACAAAGGGCCAGAGTGGGCAACATTTTGATAGCCTGAAATAAAGGTATAATTTAATTTCATAAAAAACTCTCATGTTTTAAACAATTATTCTTTGTGAATTTATCGTTCGATTTAACGGTCAAGGAAAACATTGTGAGGAAACCTGCACATCTGAGAAGTTCTCTATAGGAATTTCAAAGGTGTGTGAAGTCTATCAATGCGCACTAGGCCAGTGTGGTGGACTAAGGCCTAATCCCTCCCTCTCAGTAGTAGAGGAGGCCCGTGCTCAGCAGTGGGCAAATATATAATACAGGGCTGATATTATTATTATATTATTATTTTAACAACTGAAAATGAGACATAATTAGATGTTTACTACCTTATTGTATTCCCCAACCTAATACTGGGAAATTACCACTTAATATTGCGTGTTATTATTACTTTGCAGCTGTGGAAGAGTATGATGATATAATACAAGAAATTGTGTTTTGGATTTGAAAAGTAACTAGATAAATATAAATTTCTAGTAAAACTTATAATAATTATTTCACACAAAATTGAACTTACCTCAATATTGCTTTGCATTGCAAAAAAATAAATGTAATGAAATGCCAAATCCAATAAAAATGTATAAATTAAGAACAACATTATATCAAATGAGAATCTCTTCAGTCTTGTTGATAGTCTTTCAATTTGAATTGTGAAACTCTTTTCATAGTCCTCATACAACATTATGGGTCCAATGTGTAGTAAAGGTGAGTACAGCACATAACTAAACATGTTGACAGCTTCATTATATTTTGAAATTGTTTTGTGTCCTTTATTTTCTGCATTCTGAAGTTTTTCTTGTCTTTCAACATAATCAATAGAAAAACTTATACATCTCAACTCAATCCATGCCACAGCAAACAATATTAAATACACTTCTTCATCCAGTAAGTCACCATCGTCCAAGAATCTCCAGAAGAAGTACTTATATTTAAGTGAATTGTAACTCAGTAATAATACTATACTAGTTAACCATACACTTATCTTTTTACCACCACTGAATATAATAATGGCAAAGATCACTGGTTGTGCAGTGATTATGAGTAATTGCTTTAGTCCAGCAGCTACAGCTATGAATATTATACTGGATAATATGTACCAGTATTTTAGGAAGTTGGTTTTTGTATTTCGTATTAATTCTGATATAATAAACTGTGTCACCAAGTAATACCAAGATGTTTGAATAAAATATTTCCAAGTGCTCCACTCAACATCTGATATATCCCTCAGTCTTGATACAAAACTCCAGCCGTGACTGAGATCCCTTAGGCTATATTTGATTTGTGGATGCTTTATCTAGTATTTCTGTAAACAAAGAAAAGCAGCGTATTATAACATTATTACTTTCAGATTTAAACAAGTTTATGAAAACAATTCATATATTATAAACCAAAAAACTTTGTTACTGTATAAAGCAAAATTAAAAGTAATGTTTACCATTTTGTGCTATAATTAATTTGTAAAGAGAAAATATATTAACTGATATCCAAACACAAAAGTAAATAACGCGTTCTATTAAAATTAATTGACCGTTCATATTTCAATAACATCTAATATTGGTTTCCAAATAAATTAAGGTCTAAGTAATTCTAATCTTAAATAAATTTCATAATATAAATTGTATTGTAAAGTTTATAAAAGCACTTTGACTGTACGCCGAAATAATTCTTTTAAATTTGACGGGAATTTTACACAATGTGAATAATCTTTGGCATTGACATCTGTAATTTGACAGAAATAGCAATGAAAGTTCGATAACGTTAGTGTTGGAACCAACAGTATTTTTTGTGTTTCGAGTGATTTGTCTAAATTTCTATTCGGATGAAAACAATATTTTTTTTGTTTCTGAGGAATAATGAATTGTCATTTAAAATTCTGAGTTGTGACATGTATGTCGATATATAGTATAAAAAAAAGCTATATGATTTCAAATCTTTTGGCGTAGGTATATCACAACATCAATGTGACTGTACAATCCTATTATAGGTAACATCTATATTATTTTTTAAGATTTTTACCGCTTGGGTCGTCAAAGTCTTCATGTTTTATAATATGCCTAAACGTAAGATTTTCGAAAATAGGGATCCTTCCCCTAATAAGTTGGTTAACTTAAAGGTAACCAAGTAAATATTTTTATGTTTTTTTTTTTAATTCTGCACATTCTCTTCTTGGTGTATCACAGGACGGAACACATACGGTGAAAAATGGGTCCACTAGTTGTGCCACTGCATACTCCGTCGAGAACAAAAGGCTTGAGTGCGTTTTGAATACAATATGTAAGATCGATACAGCTGTCACAATTTATATAATATACCTATATAAGTAATTTAATACGGGACTCATGCCATTGATATCATATAAGATAATTAGGTTGAGTAATAATAGTTCATCATACTATCGAAGCAGTATGTACTGAATCGATTTTAGATATTTATGCCGGGATTATATAACCGGAATGGTCGAGAATTAATGGTTTTTATACTTCTTTAATCGAATGGTACTCTGCAAAAAGCAAAAGGTGACAAAAAAGAAATAATATTAAAGTATAATATGCTCTCTACTTTTATCGCGGGCCAGCTTCAATATTGGAAAAATGGAAGTTAAATAACGAACAGTTGAACTAAGTATGCTATTTATATTTACAACTCTATTTACAATCAATTTAGATTTTACAATCATTATATAAAAGTTAGTTAAATAAATGGTAGGTACGTACCAATCTGAGCCGCGTACAAATTATAAAGCAATTGTAAAAGAAGGCCAATACAACCGCAATGATATATGAACATTTCTTTAGGTCCTAATTTTCCACCCATCATAAAATAAAATCTCCGGCAATTACAGACAACCAGCAGATCACTAAAAGATACTCAAAATGAACGAAATTATAAAACGCACTGAAAATCAATGAATAATCATAGGCTGGATATTCCTAACCTTTGGGTTATCAGTGTTTTAAATGCGGTTCTTTATGCTCATAAAAATATCCACACTAAGTACCTAGGTACATAGAATAATAATTATTATGATGATTATTATTATCCGCAAGTTAGGTACTAACACTTAAATTCGGCTTTAGACTTTGACTGTTAATTTTATTGTCTTGTTAATTTTATTGTTACAATAATAGAACCTACACACATAATAAGAAGCGGAATTTCATGAAGTGGTAATTTTATCCCCGAAAAGACGCTTCAAAAAGAAACGCTACGAGACGAGTCAAAAGCGAAAGCTACTTATAATTATTATAGTTTTGCTGCCAACAAACTTATAAACAAACGCAAAGTAAGCTTATTAGCCGAAGCCGTCAAAAAGTATTTATCAAAGGCCAACAATTGGGTGCTAAGGCTATAAAAAATTATCTCTTGATAATACTTATATTAATTTATTTGAGAATAAATCATTACATAATTACTTAACTTTATTCGATTCGTGAACGATACACACTCAAGAATAACTCTCGCTCGTTCGCGTTTTCTCGCAAAAGCGGTCATTCATTCTGCTTACGGTACTTATAGCAGACTGTTGACATTGCACCTCCAACATCATTGGTAGTAAATTAGAAAATTGCGATACAAAATAAATTAATGGTTTTAAATGTATATTAAAATTTAGGCACCTTTTAAAATGTCGTTGTATCTCAAGTTATGTGTGTTTATACTATTATTTGCTGGTGTGACATTTGGTAAGTATTTATTTACTTTATTGAATATGTTGCTTTTAATCAAGGAAAAACGAATCTATTTATTTTGTTGACACAGGTCACTATGCCATGACTCAAGAAACTTTCAAGAGATAAGAACCGTGTTGCTTGTAAATTAAGTGTATTAGCGACTAAGTATTACAAATGCATAAATACAACCAAAGAATAAGAATGATATATATAATACGTTGTGTAGGTGTAAAATCGTAGTGTTTTTGTTTTTCCTACATTGTTGCCCAACGTCATTAAGAACAGCGCCATCGAGCGGTAAAGAGTAAAGTTATATTGTTATTTGGATTGAAAGTAGTCTGTTTCAACGAATAATATATACGCGAAAAAAAAGGCATGTATGAAAAACAAACTCAAATGAAACAATTTTCTTTCAACTTATAAGTACCTTCATTTGGAGCTGATTGTAGTATATTACAATACATCCTTTTTCCTATAATAACCCAGAGTATTTCGCCGTGTAGTGTTCAGGGAGGCTGGGCCCTCGAACGACGGGCGATATGTCTAGAGAAACCAAGTTACATAGGTACCCAGACATAGGCCATTCATTTTAGGAACTAGGAATCCATATACTGTGCTCGGCAGCAAACTTGATTAAAATCTAAATAAGTTACTAACTTTTTTAATAATTTAATTTTTCTCATTAATAACCTATTCGTAAGTCATGTAATTAAATTTAAAAAAATGTTAATAACACCACTTTAATCCAATGATTACACTCACAGATAAAACAAATACTGAATTAACGCACACTTTACTTTTATCCCAAAAATTTGCATAAGTAGTCTTATTTTCATACTGCAGAAATAAATCGCGCAGCGAAGTTGTAAGGAATCTCTAGCATAGAAATACAACCACCAGTAATTAAGACGTGGAAAAATATTGCTTTCCCATAACTTTAAATTAACATTGTTTTTTATATCCTTTCAGGTTTGGAATATAATAAACATCAACGCTATAATACGAATACAGATTTTTTACTACATGAAGGCGGTGTAGTTCCTAGTGGGCCTAAACGAGATAACACAGTTTCACAATCGGCCGCTGAATCTCCGTCTCTTAACTATCAGATCAACAATCAAATTAATGGCAAAAGGGACTATGTTAACCAGTTCCCGCAACTAAAACCGCCATCCCAAACATCACGACCAACGACACAAACACTAAATCCAACATCTAAAGCACAGCCAACTGCAAGTACTTGGAGCTCAATAGCTACTCCCGCCGTTAATCCACAATCGAACAGTGGGAAACGAGATTATGTAGCCCCTCAATACCCTTCACTTAAACCTACACAACAACCACCAGGGAAAGTCAAAGACTTGATTAATTTTTACGACAATAAGGCAAATGAGCAAAAACCTCAAGGCGTACCGAGCTATAGTTCTATTCTACAAGGGTCTACTACAAGAAAATTGCCTAGTACTTCGACAGTGAGAATGCAAACTTTTACACAAACTACTCCAAAACCACCTACGGCTAAACCATTAAGCTTCAGTTCTGTAGTGGCGGGTTCGAATAAACCAGCTCAACCTACATTGGCAACACCGAAACCGACGACTAGGGTGCCAGTATTGCCCAGTGCTATTCTTAATAATAACAGAAACACAAATCGATGGAGTTCAAGCGCTCCCACAGATGAAGAATTGCAAATACTAAGCGAAGACCTCCTCAAAAAAGATACCAATAACGCGGCCAAATATATTACTGTAAATTATCAAGAAAAAACAACTTCCCAATCTAAAGACGATAAAGCTCCGTTGCCGTAAGTTAAACAATCTCTAAGTTTAGCAAATAAGTAATATGTATACATTTCAAGCTAAAATTCTTTCTGGCACTCTTTGGTCTAGTCTAATTATTTGACAAAAGAGTAATTAAACGTCTTAATAAATATTATTATGTTTCCAAAAATCCGTAGGAAACAATTTAGTTAGTATTGAGTAAATTTCTCGTATCCGAGAGTTGGCTGGTTTGGTATGATATCATATAACAGCTTTATGTATTTTTACAATTCTCGAAGGTTTCTACCGCGAAGTAAAGAATCAGTTATTTAATAAAAGTTATAGTACATTAAATTAATGCCCAGTTCAGTCGTAATAAACGAACCTATCTACTTAAATACATTGCTTTCTAACAGTCAACGGGTAAATTAATCAAACTACGTTGCTGAGATAATAATATCTCGTCTTTATTTACAACACAAGCAATGCGTCATTATAAAATCAATATTGATCTTTTTTGGTAAAGTTATGATAGGTATAACCTTGAAAACCTTGTTTTTTTCAGATTACTAACCATATCATCAGAAGTATGGAATATTTCTACTATAGAAAAATTTGTACCCTTATTAGATAACTACGAAAGGGATACATTAGTAAATGAATATGTGACGCCACAGGTGGGTAGTAAATTTTTTTTGTTGATTTTGCAGTTAGGTACTCTTTTTCTATTTGTCCTTATCTCGATCCAAAGGGTGATCGGCGCATCATACTTCTCCAAGCATGTTGCAGCAAGGATTTGGTTTCTTTTTCATTACTGGACGCCTACCTGACACTTATTTTCAAACTTCCAGTGACGAGCTATTTATAGGCACCCACTTTTCGCCGAGTGTGTTCCGTCCCAGAATATAATAGGGGGCGAGCCTATCGCCATATTGGGCACAAATTTCAAACTCCGGGCTGATAGTGAGCAGAAAAACCCAAATATCACTTTGCCTGACCTGGAATTCGAACCCAGGATCTCAAAGCGCTGCCGTACCGCGCATACAGTACAACTACGCCACCGAGGTAGTTAGCTCCAAATGGATATATATACTATATTGACAGAAAGACGTTCCATAACAAATACTTTGTAAATCATAAATTTGGCGCATGTTTATCCACGTTTTTCTTTGGGGTTGACTAAATAATCATTTTGATTAGTGGTATTAATTTTTTTGGATTTTATTTCATAGCCGAGTTAGATGTGTGCGAATTGGACTAATCTGACACTACAATACACTGCAGGCATTCACACCAAAGATATACCTATCTTACACAAATTATTGATATGTGTAAATTGGTCACCAGTTCGTATTTGACTTACATAATATTTTTGTTTTTTTCTTTTTACCAACTTTCCCTGCATCGTCGTAGCTTACTCGGTAGTATCTATCTACTTCGTAGCATATTCGACATGTATTTCCAGTGATAACGAATAGAAAAACATAATACGTTACTGTATACCGACTAGAAAATAAAATTACAGTCGTATCACATTATTGAGACATCCTTAACGACATGTTTCAGGAAAGGAATGAAGAGAATGCTTTTATGGATGCCATTATGTCAACTTCAGTTATACGACATTTAATGAACTTTTTTAAGGACAAAGGTAGTGTGTTTAAGTATCAAAATATTATGCTACTGAAACATTGACCTTATGTGTGTTACATTTTTTAAATTATATTTTCAGGATTCGTAACCCCAGATCCCAAACAACAAAGAGACTTTTTAAAACAATTATGGTTCAGTTTGTATTCAAGAGGAAAAGGTAAAATCGGGAGTTCAGGATTTGAACACGTATTTGTATCTGAACTTCGTAATGGGGATGTTTCAGGTAAGCCATGAATAGCTACTTGTAATTTGAATCCTACAGTTCAAATTCTCCATATTTAAAAGTCGAAAAAGTCATCCATACGTTTTATATAACATAGGTATACACTTTCTCGTCGTATTTCCAACATCTACAAAAAATAAACGAAACATCTTATGTACTTATCTTACTTACATATCTACTATTGTTGAATACCAAATGCCTACGATTCGTTTCTATATCTGCTTATTAAAATTTGTTTTTGTGTTCATACTAGATCTTTATTTTCGCAACGTTGGTTAATGGTTTAAATTCTCTTGACCTAATTTTGGCAGTTAGTCGTCCGTTTTTTCCTAATTTAGTATATGTACTCTGATCTCCCTTTTAACCACTTTAGTAGTTAAAGCAAGTTTACTTTTACAGGACTGCATAACTGGATATATTTCTCAAAGGAAGAAACTGCTAATAGGATAAATTACTTAGGATATTTGAAATATGTACAACTTGGTGAGGTATGTAGTGAAAAATTGTAAAGAGTGCACTGTGTACTAATGAATACTTATAATAAATAATATATACTTTGGTAATATTTTTTTAGAAAGGAGTTGTGATGAAGCTGCATTTCAATCAACAAGGCTCGAACAAACCTGTGGACTCTATGTTTATCGGCACATCGCCTGAATTAGAAATAGCACTTTACACTCTATGTTTTGTCACACGAGCTGATAATGATTGCAAACTTAAATTAGGGGGTAAAGATGTTGAAATAGTCACGCACACTTTCCGTTACAGAAGTAAGAATCTTATCGGCAGCGCTTATCCTCAAATTTAATAAATACCTACCTACTTATTACTTAAACTCCTCGATTAGGTACTCTTATTTGAAGTGATATTTTTATACTTTCTGTGTGTAGTCTAATTTCATAGTTATTTGTTATGTATATGAATCTAGTTTTTAATAGTGAATACTCATTGTTTTATTTTTTATCCCTAAAAGCATAACAATTATTTATGTAAGTAATAATTTCTTGTCATATTGAATTTAGAACTCGCAGTTGCCTTCATTAAACGCAAAAGGTAAAGTTAATATGATGTTTTATTTTTAAATTTCGCTGTCATGTATTATTTTTGACGAACTACCGTAAACAAAATATACTCCTATTTAATCGTTTTACCATTCACAAAATGTAGTTACAATAAACAGGCTGCATAAATAAAATTCCTACCTAATGTCTTTGGGTCCGCCCCCGAGGCAACTCTTGTGCGCTTGGTTTCCATACCAAGTGCACGCCCATGCATGGGGGCACATTTGCCGCGACCCTAGGCACACAGTTCAGTGTATATACGTCATGGTTGCTAAATACACATTGAGGCCTATAAAGATTCCCGAACATTTCCCCTCCTTCTCCCTTCCTACTATTCCGAAGAGAAGGGATAAAGTGAACGAAGAGAAGAGGAAGGAGGAGCGATGGCTCGTCCTTCCTCTTCTCTTCTTCACTTTATCCCTTTCCTTTTTCCTCCCAGGCCCTGAGACCGGATAGCCTTGGGTCGCCAGCGTTTCGTCCGCTGGCACCCTCGGTCATAACGGTAGGGTCTACCAACTCCTCGCAGAGACTGCCGTGGTTGCTAAGCCGGGGGATCGCTTGTATACCGTTCGCAGGGTACCACGGCAGATCTCCAAAAAATAATAATATTGCCCAAAGAGATTAGGTAGGTATTCTATATTAAAAACTTATGTACTACTTACTAATATTACCTATTTTGGAGATATCGATGGTTCAATCCACAGATAAAGTAAGAAATCATTCTTTTCCGTTCTTACTTATATTTTCTCTTCTCAAAAATAATATCAAAAGGGATTTACTTGACTTCACACAAAGAAAAACATGTGTCAATTAATATTAAACACAATGATCTGAATGAAAACTATTCCAAACGCTAAGTACTTATTAAAATAGTTTGTAGAAATCGGCCGTTAGTGAGCAAAACTTTTACATGGTAAACGTCTTACAATATAAACTGTAGGTACTTATACAAATCTACATTATGAATGTTCCATGGCATTAATTATATGGACGCATCGATGGAGACGCATCATTATGCGTCCATAATAAAATTTGTTACGACTTTAAAGTTTAGACTACGGTTAATGTGTGGCATGTGTAAGCGATAGGTAGTTAAGTATTAACTGCGCACGACCTCCTAGGAATAGTGTGTTGAGGAACGAAATGAATTGATCTACAAAGAATTACAACACAATTTACCTACAGAGATAACATAGTATTGACTAACCGTTATTTTCATTGAACAATCCCGCTCGCTTTTTTCGATCTAAGTGGACCAATCGGAACAAAGTTTTTTTGACATACTTAAAAATGAGTTAAGTATTTTGATTGATTTATTCTCGGATGCGGATTGGGACGTTTATTGAAAACGAGTGTAGGGAGGTCAGGTATTTGTATATGCTATACCAAATTAAAACCTCTGTGGTAGATAGTTCCCATTGTCATTCAGGGACTGTTTTTTTTTTATTTGTTCCGGACAGGGGGGTGCACTTACATCCCCTTGCACTTCCGTCACGGCCCAGATTAAAGCAAAATGGGTATTCATAAGGGTAGATTAAGACACTGCACTCTTTTGTAAGCCAGGCTTATACATCCGGAATGTCACCGTGAATTTCAATTTAGTTTCACATTTTTAAAATTCATATAGTAGTCAATTTATATATTTTGACTCGACATGCGGAAGCTATATAAGACCTGTTTTTTTTTACTTATGACAAAAAATTCAAAATAAAAAAGATGAATTGAGCAAATGCCGCATCTTGTAAAATATTGAGTAAAAGATACCGACATTATTATTTCTAATTTTATGAAAACGGAGTTTCATTGTGTAGTGTGTAACTGAATACATTTTCACATAACTGAGGCAAACGGATTTAATTCCTAATCTGGAAATAAGAACGCCATTATATTTCTTTTAGACACCTACATTGTTGTAATTACTAATAGAAATTATATAGCTGTAAGTTCTACATGCTTTAAATAAATAAATAACTTATCTCTGAAAAAAATCGAAATATATATGAACAAAATATTTTAATATCAATCAATCTCATTCTTTCCGCGTATAGAGGTTCGACTTTATCTGTAGTCACCAGTTTGAACTTTCATCAATAATATTTATTCATTGACTACATTTTGGGCATTCGTTTTAATTGAATACATTGATAACAATATTATTTTTAATCTTGATTTTTGACTAATCGGGTGAAAGCAAAACCAAACAATTATTTCTTGACATTGGCAGATGTGTTGTGAGCATAGCGGGAGGTGCAAACTGTGCTTTGCCAAAATAAAAAAAAAATATGTCATGTTCCAGACATTAGAATTTTGACATTAAATTTCAATTTTTACAGTACGATATACGAAACGAGAATATTTACTCGCGTTTGTAATGTTAAAACGAAGATTTCGAATTATGCAACGATTTCTAATTAATTTTAAATGAAATATTTACTTTATAGTCATTATATATCCTTTGTGTATTGATATTTTTAGAAATCTATTATAAATGCTAGTTTCAGTTTTGTTATTTTATGTACGTAGATACGTAACAAGTTTTAAAATTTGAGTAGACCTTATAACTCTGTGTAAATTAATCAGTTTATTCACGTATAATCATTAATTAGTAAAATGTCTTTGGTGAAATTTTGCGGAAGTTCTTTTGGTGGTGTTAGTTGTTTGTTTAAAGTTAGTAGTAGTATATTTCAAAAAACAATTAATTTCGGTCTGTTATCTTCGGCTCCTACAAAAGGTAGAAGTTTCTCAACACGAGAGTTACTAAACGAGGCATATTGCCGTACTAAACTAAAATGTAGATGTAAGTACAATTTTTTTAAATATTTTCATCTGTTTTAATTTTTTTTTCCGTTTCATATTATAAAAAATTATTGTTTTTATTAAAAAAAAAAAAAAAAAAAAAAAAATATATATATATTAAAGAAATCACATACAGTTGGGATGGTTATCAACAAAAAAAATACTTTTAGGTAATGAAATTAAATTGAAATAAATTAAAATTCAAGAATAACCTCTTGAAATTTAATTTAATTCATGTGGGACACCCTTAAAAACGAATCTCAAACAAACAATTTTTTTTTAGTTGTATGTATTCTCATTTTGTAACATTCTCTGAAATTATACTTAACTGTATGTTTAAATATGAGTTTATGTATAGAGTTACATAATAAAATTTAGGAAAACTAGTATAGAGGCTTTGTCAATATACTAACTGATCTTATGGCTTTGCAACATCCATAAATTGTATGCTCCAGCATTACTGTGCCATGTTAGAACATGCAACTGGTGGACCATAGGGTAATACTTATTTTAAATATAGGGATACAAGTTAAGGTGTACCTGTCAGTTATCTATACTATTATATAAAGCTGTAAAGGTTGTTTGTTTGTTTGAACACTAAGCTCAGAAACTTTTGGTTTTGAATTGAAAAATTTGCATAGTATTGCATAGCCTTATTTATCAAGGAAGGCTTATAAACGGTAACTTTAAACAGATAACATTTTGCAACAATAATCTATCACAAATTGTTCCTCTTAATAAGTTCTAAAATATATATTATGGAACAAAGTCCCTGCCATATCTGTCTGCCTGTCTGAATGCAATGAACTCAAAAACTATCCAAGGGATTTCGATGAATTTTGGTATGCTCATAGTTTGGGACTCTAGGAAGGACAGAAGCATAGATTCCAAACCAACTCGGAAAACGTTTTCAAACGGGCAGAGCCACGAGCAAAAGCTAGTCTTTATGTAATGTATTCTTCAAAAGGCCCCTAAATATCTTTAGCCACCACCTGAAAATGTCAATGTTGGTATTTATATTGTGTTAATTTATTTAAATGTATGCCTTAGAACAAATAAATGATTGTTATATTGAAATCCTGTAATTAAATAACTATATGGTGATATTTGTAGCAAAAAAATTACCACAAGATGTGAATCCCCGAGGAGTGTTTGCCTGCAATGAACTGGATCTCTCAGAAGTCAAAGTGTATGGCTTTGACTATGACTACACCCTGGCTCACTATAAACCAACCATGGAGCATTTATTGTACAATCTTGGCAGAGAATATCTTTTAGAGAAGTATAATGTGAGTTTCAGTTTATGATGACAAAGTTAACAGTAGACTTTTAACCTCCAACAAAAATAGGGGTCTAATAAGTTTATGGTGGGTATATGTGTGTCTGTACATCCCTGTGACATTTTAGCTCCCAAATGAATGGACCAGTTTCAATATGTTTTATTCTTGAAAGCTGATGTAATTAAAATGTTTCTTAGCTAAATTTTATGAAGAACAATTAAGGTGTTTTAAGTATTATACTTAAAACACCTTAATTGTTTCAGTATTCATTTATCTAGTTTTTTTTATATACAGTATTTTGCTTGCTACTGAGTATGGTTAACTATAAAAAGTAAATTTTATTTCAGTATCCACCAGAAATATTGAAACTTGAATACAGACCGAATTTTGCAGTAAGAGGCTTACATTATGATATTGAAAAGGGCCTTTTGTTAAAACTGGATTCTTTCTTGCAAATACAATTTGGTGCAGTGTACAGAGGTTTAACACCAGTTTCAACGGACGAAGTATTGAAACTTTATAAAAATAGAATCATACCCATTGCATATGTGGAGGGTGACACAAGAGCTCATAAAGTAAGTGGTTTTTTATCATATTCTATAGTGCATGTCATACATAAGAAAATAGAGTTTAAAACAGAAACACAATAAGTGAGTTAAATTGTACAGTATTCTCAAAACAAGTGATGAATTCAATGTATTAATTAACAAGCTATTTAATACCTGCAACTTAGTGTGAACATCAGGAAATATATATAAGTTTTTTTTTTTTAATTTTTTGTAGTCAGTTCTCAATAAGCCATTATAAACTACTCATGGATTTTTGTGTTAGATGGCCCTAAGTCACAACTTGTAAGGATTGAATTTGTAAAATCAAGAATTCATATAAGTATACTTTTTTTTTGGGTGTAAATGTCTGTTTAATTTATCTCTGAATACAATATTTTAATTCTCATTTTACACCTTTATGGGTTGAAAATTCAAAATCCTCATTTAATCCCCCCTTAAATTGTAAAGTATGTCTGTGCCAAATTTCATATGACTAGACCTAGCATGAAAAAGAAAGTGACAGTTGAAAAAGTCCGTCAATTTTCTTTTTTATGTATATTGAAATTACTCTTTATACAAATATAGTTTTTATTTTTTTAGAATCCATTACGGAAAAAGGTAACATGGTTGCCTGTCTAGTTTGAATTAGCCATCAATTATTATAATCTATACTTATAGTCTTGTATAAGAATGCACTTTCTAAATATTTATTTCTTTTTGTGTTATAAATGTGATGCTAGAAAGCCTAATTAATGACACAAATAATAATTAGTATTTCCTATTGTTTCAGTTACAATAGAATAATAAAGAAGTGCTTTGCCTATTAGGTGAACTAAATTGTTCATTATTCAACAATATAGTAACTCGACTTCTGTAATACTTATGTAGTTGTTATTAAACTTTTATAATTAAATAGAATAAACAGAATCTAGATTGCGTTCATTGTTATGGTAGAGTTGATACGAGAGACAAATATTTACTGTTGTTATATGGCTATGTAAGCACTAGACCAGACTGCCTCTGCAATAATTGGCACTTGTAAGCAATCATTCATTTGTAGTTCCCCCTTATACGCATATTGTGTTACTCAGGATCACTGCTAACCTTGTGACAATTGTTGATGTCGTGTGTTGCAATATTATTTCCACATATTTGTAGATTGTCCTTTGTTTTTCTTATTTAATCAGAATGCATACATTACAGTCACGAAGTTGTTTATAATACTTGAGTACTTTTATATTACGTATATGAGTAAGTATTTAGTTTTCGTGACCTATCAGATTTAGATGTCTGTATAATTTGTATATTATAAGTGCCACTAAGTATTTTGTTATTCAAAGTTCTTATATTATGTATGGGGTAGCTACTGTTTATGGGCGGTCGTATGACGTATTGCTTACCGTCAAACGAGCGGCGGGTTTGTGTCTTCAATAAAATGCAATAAAGAAAAGGAAAACTAATCTTACTCTATAGATTTATGGTGTTAAATCATAAATTAGGACTATATTTGGTATCATAACGGACGAAATTCATAAAATATATAGATCAGGGTCTGAATATCATAGAACTTACATTATTTCCTCCCGTCATCAGGAGGATGCTGAAAGATGTACGTGACTATTCTCATCTTATCCTAACTGCTACTTACCTGAGTATTTCTTAAAATAAATTTACGTAACGTACAGATACGAAACATTGTTACGAAATTTTCAGTCTCATCTAAGAAAGTAAAGAATAACTCTTTATTTTTCCTAATACAATCATTATACTTATGTATTCTTTTTTTAGAAAGAAAGTAAAATCGACTTTCTTACATCAATTTATTTTGAGAAATGCTCGCCTAAGTTAATACGGGCAATGTATGCGGGCAAATACAACAAGGTTTTACGTGCGGCAAGACGAGTATTCAAATGAATCCACTAAAAATATACACGAGATGGTTATCACAGCTTATGTACGGCAATCCTGCCACGAAAGGCAATGACCCCTACTGTAGAGGACCTTAAGGAAATTTGTTACCTTAATTTAACGCAGGAGAATTAAACTCAAATTAAACATTAATAACTACTTATTCACTTATATTTTGCTATTAATATAGCCCAAATTAAAATTATATCGTAATGATTAAAAGTAGCTATGTTTTTTTTGTTTAGATTATACAAATACAACTTATGTTTTTTTTTGTAGCCTAACAGAGCGAAAATGGTCCACCTAGCTGATTTATTTTCCGTGCCTGAAATGGGACTCTTATGTAACGTGGCCGAGTACTTCATTAAGAATCACATTGATTATCATCCGGAAATACTGTTTTTAGACGTTAAGGTAAGTGGGTACCGATTGTACAATGTAATTAAATAAGTAAAAAAATACTTACTACGTTGCTAAGGAGGAATTTTACCGAATTCACCATTAGGCTTTAATAATAAAAAGTATATCTAACATAAAAGACTCTTCGGCAAACAAGACAATACTTTTACTATCAGACCACCTAATTTTACAAATTCGTAGGCTTACTTACTAAAAATTATCTACATCAGACATCCAATTGTGTTTCTTAATTTATACCTTATTAAAAATGGAAATTATGTCGAAATTCGTGTGTCTGTCGTGACTCTAATAAAACTATAATATTTTTTGTTAATTTCAGAATTCAGTGCAAAGTTGTCATCCCATTATGCACAAAATAGTTGCACAGAATGTAGAGGAATACATAAGGCCCAATAAGGATCTGAGGAGATATTTCCAAATGCTGCAAGATAGTAACAAGAAGCTATTCTTAGTGACAAACAGCCCCTATCACTTTGTGTAAGTAATACGTCAAATCTGTATTCTACAAAGCTTACATAATTCTACATGCATTTTTTATCGACAAACTGTTATATTGATAATTGCAATCCAAATGTATGTTGTATGTAATTATAATGTTGATAAATAAAATACTGACCGTCTCTTGACGGTCACCTGAAATATAACTATCTGTGTTGTTGTTGCCGGATAAAAAAGCAAACTGCTTACAACATGTTTGGTGGTCGTATTCCAAATACTGTATAAAATACATCAGGCACGTGTTTGTCCACCTTCCTATCAGTAAAAGATTTGAAGTAGCATTATACATCCCTCTTTTAACGTGTCCTATATTCTTTTAAAAGGCTTTATATTTATCTTCGGTATTACACAGGTACAGTCGCATACAACCGTTACATATTTCGATGGCTCCTAAGTAAACTATCGTATCTGAAAAAATACTGATATTCCCTTTTTTACTGTTTCGTTATGAAGGTACTGTTTACTACCAAAACCCATTAAAAAGAAAAGTAAATTATTGTTAATGAAGTGTTTTTTTGTATATTAACTTTTTAATTAAATGGGTTTGGTAGTAAACAGTGCCTAGATAACGAAACGCTAAAAAAATAAATATCGCTACTTTTCCAGATACGACAGTTTGCTTAGGAGCCATCGATTTGTTGGCTTGATGGTATATTTTTTTTGTTGGTTCCAGTAACGCCGGCATGGAGATGTTAGTCGGCGCGGACTGGCGCGAGTACTTCGACGTGGTGATAGTGAACGCGAACAAACCGAAGTTCTTCACCGAGGTGTCTCGCCCGATCAGGGTGTTCGACAAAAACGCCAACACTCACATATGGGAGAAAGTCACTTCGCTAGATAAAGGCATCATTTATTACGAGGTATAGACTGATATTCTAGGATTGTTACATTTGATATAAGTTAGAGAAAAAATTGTGAATGTTGCCGTATGTAATATTAAATATATTTTATATATTAGATTTTTTTGTTATTAGTCTAAAATGTAAATATGTCTGATGACTAACTTTATGTACTTGGATTTTGTCTATACTTCGAAGTTGATGTACTATTTAAAACAAAAAGAGTTTAAATACATATGGGTTTCACTGTTTTTAATGTTATATACAAATTGCTTGTGCTGTAATGAATTAACATATTGGTTTACATTTTAGAGATATTTTATAGAAAAAAAATATAATGTCCAGAGCTTTGATTATTTATAATTGGAAACTTACCTAAAATGCCTCAGGAAATGTATTTGTTAATAGAATAATATAATCCCAGGGCACAGTGAAGCAGCTGCAGGAGCTGACGGGCTGGCGCGGACACCAGGTGCTGTACTTCGGCGACCACCCCTACAGCGACCTCGCCGACGTCACGCTGGAGCACGGCTGGCGCACCGGCGCCATCATCAACGAGCTCACCGTCAGTACACTTCATAATAATATTTTTCAATATAATAATCAATATATTGCGGTAAAACAATCAAGTCTGTTCAGACAAACGTATGGTGGTATCAAATAAAAGATGGCGCTATTATAGCTAGTAGTAATATCGTAATATCAGTCCTGTATACTATCCCACTGTTGGGCACAGGCCTCGTCTACTACTGAGAGGGAGTCCACCACGCTGGCCTAGTGAGAATTGGTAGACTTCACACACCCTCAAAATTCCTCTAGAGAATTTCTCGAGTATGGTGGTTTCCTCGCGATGTTTTCCTTCAACGTTAAAGCAAGCGATAATTCACAAAGAATACACACATAAAAGTCAGAGTTGTGTACCCTTGGGTTTTAAAACTGCGGACATTCGTCTCGACAGGCCGTTCCAAAACCAATTAGGTTATCACTGTTTTTACAGTACACATTACACACAAACAACTTCACCACACTACCGAATAGTGGCCGATTATTTTGTACCTTAGTGTAGATACTTAATTATTTTCAAATCGTTGTTCATTTGACAATGGTGATGATTGTAGCTAGACATTAGCCACACGCTGTGCTCAAGTTGTATGCCGGCTGTTATAGTACTGGTAGTAAAAAAACACAAATTATCATTTGTTACCGACCACAAAAAAGGAGGTTTTGTATTAAAGTTCGTCTGTATGTTTCGTTACTTCTGCTCTCCTAACTAACCGCCGTTCTCCAGAAACAATCGTTATTTTGATCTATCAGAACAAAGCTTTTTTGCATATGTTACAAATTACTTATTATAATTACTAACCTCGGGATCGAATCGATGTATAAAACTGGATCGTTCATTAAAAACGACAATAAGAAACAACTAGGTTTTTTATGTATATGTGCGTATAGTTACCATTGTCACGGTAATACATAGAACAATACATACAATTAATATCAGGCTTGTTTGCTTACTAAGGCAATAAAAAAGGGATACCTATGATGATTAACATTTTTTGTATAAGGCTGGTCAATATGCTTCGTATCACTGTATGCATATAGCAGTGGCGAAGGGTGAAACGACATATACTTGGGTTCTAATATGCTTGAATGCAATCTGCAAATAATCTATATATATAAAAATGAATTGCTGTTCGTTAGTCTCGCTAAAACTCGAGAACGGCTGAACGGATTTATCTTATCTTGGTCTTGAATTATTCGTGGAGGTCTAGGGAAGGTTTAAAAGGTGAGAAAAATTCGAATAATTGCCGGGAAAATCCTTAAAATAGCATTTTTCTATTTCCCATACAAACGTTTTCTAACTAATACGTAGAGTCAATTTGAGCTTTATTGCTATTGTATAAAGTTCACTGTTGTCTAAGCAATGTAGGTGTGTTCCTAACATCAAAGCAGTGTGCGTTGGAGCACAGAATATAATAATGTAATGTCGCGTTCTGAAACTCAACAAAAGTGATATCGCGGACCCGAATAAATTGAACAGTCACAAAATTTAATATATCATTAGTTATTTGGTTGGCTTCACGATATTATTTCTTTTGTTTTACTTTAAAATGCATGTTTTCGTTATGGACAATTTTTGAGCTACTTTTGCATATCTATACTTATAATAAATCTGTAGAGAGGTCAATTCTGTACATGAAATATATTTCCAAAATAACTGGGGGTGATTAGGGATCGATACTGATGCCAAAAATGCAATTAGTAAAATTTTTGTCTGTCTGTCTGTATAACCGTTATAGAAACAAAAACTACTCAACGGATTTTAACGAAACTTGGTACAATTATTTTTCATACTCCTGATCTGGTTATAAGTATACTTTTCATCACGCTACAATTAATAGGAGCATAGCAGTGATGGAAAATGTTGGGAAAACGGGAGAAGTTACTCCATTTTTTAAGCTTCCGTCATTTCGTGTGCAACCTTAATGGTTAAAAGTTCCTTCAATTTCACCAGGATCCCATCATCAGACCCTGACCGGACAATCGGACCACCTGCATACCACCATAAATTAAAAAAACATCCCGACAAATTGAGCACCTTCTCCATTTTTGAAATCCGAAATCCACGCGAGCGAAGCTGCGGGCGGAAGCTAGTAATAATAATAAAAACTTTTATTGCCAAAATTAAAACTATTACAGAAATTAGAAAAATAAAATCAATCTTACAAATAAAAATGGCAAAAGGATGGCAAGAATGGCAAATCCATCTAATGATAATTAGATTTTGAATAAATTACTAAAGGGAAGCCGGCAGGAATCGGTTTATATTGACACTTCGCCACTGAAATATAGTTGTCGTGTAAAAGCTTTGAAGCTACAAAATATGTTCAAATAGCTCTGCATGTCTTAACTAAGACTTCGTGAAAGATGTATTCAATACTAAGTGTTGCTCAAGGCTTCACCTACGTGTAAAGCTTTTACCGCTACAATAGTCACTAAATGTCTGCAGCGATACATAACGCAATCTGTACGACGTCAGCGCCATCTATTTAAAATTTCAATATTTTCCCATGGGCTTAAAATACCGGGATGAAAAGTAGCCTATATGTTAATCCATAACATGGACTATGTGTATGCCAAATTTTATCTAGATCCGTTCAGTTGTTTTTACGTTACAAACAAACAAACATACAAACATTTGACAAACTTGCGCGTTTATTATATAACTAGCTTTTCCCGCGGCTCCGCCCGCGTTATAAAGTTTTTCAGGCTAAAGTTTTCCGTTATGAAAGTAGTAGTTTCCCGGGACCCTATGTTCTTCCCGGGGTCTCAAACTGTCTCCATACCAAATTTTATCTTAATACGTTGGGTAGTTTTTGAGTTCAACACGTTCAGGCAGACAGATGCAGCGGGGGACTTTTGTTTTATAATATATTTTTTAGAACTTTTTAAGAGGAACAATCCCGTCATACATCATTGTTGCATAACTTTAACCGTTTACGCAGTGCACGCAACGGAAGCTCTCAAAACTAATAAATTGTCCCCGTTTTTGCAACATGTTTCATTACTGCCGCTCCTATTGGTCATAGCGTGATGATATATAACTAAGAGCACTCCACGAACAAAGGGCTATTCAACACAAAAAGAATTTTTCAGTTCGAATCGGTAGTTCCTGAGATTAGCCATTACTGCTCCGCTCCTATTAGGTATAGCGTGATGATATATAGCTTATAGCACTCCACGAACAAAGGGCTATCCAACGCAAAAATAATTTTTCAGTTTGGACCGGTAGTTCCTGAGATCAGCCATTACTGCTCCGCTCCTATTGGGTATAGCGTGATGATATATAGCCTATAGCACTCCACGAACAAAGGGCTATCCAACGCAAAAAGAATTTTTCAGTTTGGACCGGTAGTTCCTGAGATTAGCGCGTTCAAACAAACAAACAAACAAACAAACAAACAAACAAACAAACTCTTCAGCTTTATATAATAGTATAGATAGATATGATATAGAGAAAGATTTAAAAGGAATAAATACATCCCACAAGCTTTCATTCATACTTAATCAAATACCATATATTATTTACCAAGCTCCCACATCGGTACACCTTTTGGATAAATCGATCTTATGCCTTTTAGTGAAATTGTCGTTAATAATGCACGATCGCGTTTAAACGTAACTACGTTTATGGCCTATTTATCTTAGCGAGTAATATTGCAAATGAAATACGTTCAAATGATTTAAGTGCTCGATACTTTGAAATCACGGTATTTTCGTGCAGTAAACTAGTGTTGAAATCCTAACGATACTTGAACACGGCATCAGAGAAACTAATATTGTCCGAAAAAGAGACAAGAGAGCGATTTAAACCGCGTTTTCTTACAATGATAGATTAGTACGAGTTTTGATGCTATAATCACCTCATGATAACAAATTTAAGATACGAAATTAAGGAAAGATTTCAAGTTAAATTAAAAGATAGGGCACAACTTCAATATTGCGCATCACTTGTGTTTCAAATCGATAAACTGTCTATTTATTTACGTTAAATTGAAATAAAATAATTGTTTTGTAAGCGTCCATTGTTTGAAACTATATTGTTAATAAATCGTTAGTTATTAATACGACGAAACATAGAAATTAATTACTTAGTGGTTTTTTAGAAGGTATTTTCATACAGTGGTAGTATTGGAGTAAAAATTTAAATTCATAGTTAGTGATTAGTTCTCGCAGTTGAAGAAAAACGTAAAAATAATTAATAATCATGGATATTTCGGCCTTTAAAATTTAATATGACGAAATTTTAAAGGCAGAAATATCCATGATTATTAATTATTTTTACATTTTTCTTCAACTGCGAGAACTAATCACTAACTAGACGTGAATTTAAATTCTTTACTTGCCAATACTTGTTTAGTTACCCAGATTAAAGCCGAAACAAAATGTATGAAAATGGACCTTGAGCTACCACCTTAAGTATTTTATTTTTTTGTTATGTATATATATAATATGGATTCACCACGTGTACCGCGACAATAAATTATTCTTCTTTCGTTCTTTCTTCTTCCTTTCAAACATTAATATATTATTTGTCACATGATTAACAAAATGAGATAACAGCTTTTAAAATAACACACTTATTTATATTTTGACATAATGCCAATTATTACATTCACAAACTCGTGAAGTAGACAAAGAAAACGTAGGCGAAATTTGTATATACATACATATTATACTTACTCATACATAGCACGCATCTTTTACTTTTCAAGGGTAGGCAGAGGGTACAAGTCTATTGACATTTGACGAGTACATTTCCAGACTCTAAATTCTATACTAAGCAGAAAAAAATATCACTGCTCGCTCTGGGAATCAAACCTAAGACGTCAGCACCACACATTAGTCGCACCACACAATACAACTACGCTACTCATGATTCTTATTTATAGCTGTAATTAACTGTATTATATTTGCAGCACGAGATCAACACGCTGAACACTCGTTCCTTCAAAGAGAATGCCAACTGGCTCCAGATGTTGACGCAGCTGATCGAGGACCACCAGGACTACAAGGACCCCGAGGCGTTAGAGGTCCTCGCACAGTGGATGACTGAACGGGACTATCTCAGGTATGTTGATCAATACATTTTCATACAGGCATCATAGTTCAAAATATTTAATTATCATATAATACAAATCTATATTACTTTTAGATAACTATTAATTTTATAATTTTCTATACTTATTATAGAACAGTTAGACTGAAGAATGCAGATAAAATATTAATTCAAGTATTTTTTTATCATGAGAGGCAAAAAAAAATTATATATAAATTGATTTATCGTCTTAACCAGTATAAGCATGTGTTGAAAGAATTAAATATCACTTTAATTATATAACTATATTTTTATAGACGATGCGTTGCTATTTCCTCAATGGAATTTATTACATATACCTATTGAGTTCTCTATTCAAAATTTACTTATTGGCTCCAAACATAAATTGACAGATGGCAAATTACAAAATTAATCGACTATACATCAGCGATTGTCAAAGGACACTTGCGATTTATGAACTTGTTTCGAGCGAGGTGATTGACTAACTTGTTCGCAGCGTATGCGCAACGAGCTTGATCGTTCATTATACGTCTGTGTATTGTTACAAACTCGATTCACCATCCGCGTTAGTTGTTGCGAATCTCTCGCTCGGCACCCTGCTAGGTGGACACATGTTTGTATATCGCCAGTGTCATAAAGTCCAGAAACACTGTCCACCTGTCAACTTATTGAGTCTGGTGTTTACTGATAGAAAGCACTCAAAGGATTTTCGCTAAGTATACCTATTAAAACCACATATGGATATTTAATGAGAGCTCCTTAATAAACCACAGGCGTGATGAGAAAATAGGGTCGTATAAAAATAGGTTTCCAAAAAGTTCTTAACCGAAAGAAAATCCTTTGTCGCGCTATTCTATCGGTGAAAGCCGATTCTAACGTGTGCCATTGTTAATTTATATAATTGGCCGTCGTGCGTAACGTTTGTGTGTTTATCTTTCATGCTTGCAATGTAGGAGATATTGTCTCGCTTCCAGGAATGAGATCAAAGCGGTGTTTAACCCGCAGTTCGGTAGCGTGTTCCGTACGTACCACAACCCTACATATTTCTCGCGGCGCCTGTTCAGATTCGCTGACATCTACACATCCAACATCACCAACTTGCTCAACTATTCACTAACGCACACGTTCTATCCGCGGCGAGGCGTCATGCCGCACGAGTACGGCTCGTATTTCGTTTAACTGAGCGTAGTTCGGCAACAGTAGTGCCATATACTTGTAAATGTATAACTATCGCGATATTTTATTTGTATAGGTCGCGTTCATAGTAAGGACGTATTTACTACATTTATCATGATTCATTAGGTTAAGAACATTTTATGCGAAATATTTTGTTATGCTCAATCAAGTGCTCCTATAAGGCATTTTAGCGCTCATTTAGTTTATACGAATATTTATTTTGCCTGTATATTATACTTTTAAATAGTAATAGCTAATTCGACGAAAGACTAAACGTACCTCGCCGGTATTGAAATTAATCCAACGATGTTCTAGTCAGATGTATTTAATACAGTCTCATTTAAGTTTGTTCCTCTATCTGTTTAAATACTCTTACTTACATATCTTACTGTCAATTCGTTAGCTTTTTTGCTGTATTTAAGATTATATAAGGAAATCTGATTATACATAGAATAAGAATACATATTTTTAAGATACATATTGTTGGTACACAGAACTGTTACATGTTGCGAAAACCAGAATTTTTACTTGTCGAAGTAAAATATGTGCGTGGTTTATAGTTTATACTATATAAATAGATGTTAAGATGAATATTTTTAATCTTTCCATCTCATATTTGTATTGATTTTTAAGTTTAAAGATATACAACAATTGCTTGTTTACTAATATATTTGTCGCGAGCAGATATTTGCTCATAACTGTATCATATTGTATTTATAATTCTTGTTACACGCTTTTTGAATTTCCTCCCTTTTGTTATTAACTGCAGCAGTGTGGCATCTTATTCAGCTTATACAAACAATTTAGTTAAATACCCACACTTACAATATGTAATCTATAATCGTATAGTTCCACACCTTCTTCAGTAATTAGATAAAATATGAACAATTATTTTTCGAAGCATTTTTATTGAGCTTGGTAATTCGTAAACCATCGTATCGGCGTACTAATCATGTCATCTACAAAATAAACTTTGTTATACATTTGTTATCTCTGAAGAGTTAAAATTAAATTAGATAATGTTGTTTTCAATTCCTATAATGCTTAATGTTTTGTTTGTATCAAGTATTAATTATACGCGTAGTTGGTGAATATCATTCTCTATTAGATGTACGCTGTTCGTAATCTAGTTGTTATAAGTCATAGCACTGATGTCTAGTTTTTGAGTGTCTACTGTATATCTTGAACATGAACAGTATATACTATAGATAATAGTCTCAGTATTATCACATGTTTATGATAATTAGGTCAGTTAATTTGAATAGAATCATTGTAGATAACACTAGTATTGTGCCATCATGTTCGACAATAAATCTGGAATTATCAACTGAACGAATACATTTTTACAATAAAAGGCGAAATGTGTCTTATTGACTCTCGTCTCGCAAACATATTGTAATGAAATTGTTATATTTTCGAGAGTTTTATTCGAATAAAATCATACTTCTTGAATAGTACGTGTGTTTTTAATTTGTACCCGTTTATTATCGCCGGGGCGGGACCTGCGGATCGGCTCTGATAATATTAAACCGTAAACATTTAAGAAATTGTCTTTGTTACCAAATAATAACAATATTGTTAATTAAAATAATTTATTTGTATTATCTTTGTGATTACAGAGAGCGTGTGTTTCGTAACTAAAAGATTTGGTTGGTAACGGTATTAGTTTATGATTTGAAACGTTATTCCCACTCATAAACTATAAATTATTACAAATTGTTAACATCAGACCTTGTTGCCTTACCTATAAAAATGAAAACTACAATCACATACGCCATCACCACAAGGGGTAAGCAGTGTCGATGAGCAACACGTTGTCGGATTTGAGCGTCTTGGTTTGTATGGTGAAGCCGACGTTGTTGTACCGCAGCTTGCACGGCCTGTCGGGGCGCGCCATGAAGCACAGCGTGTACAGCGCGGTCTCCAGCTCGGGCGACGTGCCCACGAACATGTTCACCTCGGGGGCGTCCTTCGTGTCGCTCAGGACAGCGTGCTGCTTCAGGATCAGTCCTTTCTGGAATTTGGGAATGATGTATATAGTTGGAATTGGTTGTTGTATTTCAAATTGTGTTCTAGTCTATTTCATATTCCTTTCTTACAGGTCAACGGTGAATACAAGATTTCTTTGGATTTGCGTGTTTATGGGCAGTAGAGATCTGACCTAATTGTTTGTTTGCCAGTTTAAATAGGTATTTAAACAAATATTTCGCTGTATTATTATGAAAGTTTTAGATGCATAATTATGTATTAATATACTTTAGTGTATGAAAAGTAAAATTTTGATTTATAAATGCCAAAAGTACAAAAAAATGAACTTACTCCAGAGAGGTCAAGTTTATCGATGTGTCCCAGGTAGTTAGCCTTGCGATCTAACTCGCGTTTAGCGAAGAACAGCCAGCTGTGCAAACCTACACGAAAAGTTTGAATTAAAGATAAATGGATTGCGCATGTTATTGTTTATATGCGCATTGTGATAACGGTCACGTTGTTAACCAAATAATTATGTTAATGATTCCTTGGGCAGTAGCCAAGACTTCTACCGTCGTAAATAAATAACAATAAAATGTATGAGAATGACATATCCTAGTTATAAGTTTGTCGCTAAGATATGTCATTCTCATAGTCTTGTTTTCTTTGATTAATGGTGACGAAATATCAAACTATTGCGTGACTGTCACGTTGGTGCAGAGATCTAAGTTTCTGTAGTGGACTGTTCTAAGATTGAGAACATATGGACAAATTTAACACATGACAGAATGTTTACGCGAATGCTTGACATTCATATAAAACTACTTTACGGACTTCACGTTAACACCTAATGCAAACTCACCCAAAACTGTATCGGATTTGAGTTCAGCCATGAATATATTTTCGAAAGCGCAACTGCACTTGCACAGGCCGGTCCAGTGGCGAGCGTACTTAGTGAACCAAATTTTCTTCAATAACTCCACTTGTTCATTATACTCGTTCATTTGCGTCAAACCTAAAGGAAATTAAATGTAAATTAATTACAAATAATAAAACATTTTATGTGATTAATAATAAAAAATCACTAAAAAATATTCATGTCATTTAAAAGATAAACCCACTTTCGTCGAAGTAAATAATGATATGAGCTGAAGTGTTAATTAATAACTCAAACTTAGAGTAGATAAATACATTCAAACTAGCCGCGGAGTCGCACGAATAACACGGCTGCTCATTGATGTTGCGGGACTATGGAAAATTTAAACGTACCTAGGAATTATTTTAAAAACCTATAAGCAATTTGACAAGGCATTGATTACAAGGATAATAGTAGTGTAAGAATACCAATCGTTGTAGCGTAACATTGAAGACATGTTAATAAGTTTGTAATTGATTTCCTGTACACGCATTCAACCTGGAACTGATTTTGAATATACCTATATAGTAATGACGTAGCTAAATATTTTCAAATAATGATCGTTACCTTTACTGACTAAGAAATTCATGAGAGTTCTGATCGGTCCCGTTGCAAGTATAGTATTGATATAAGTGACTTGTTCCGTTTCTTCCTGCAACATGACATCATTCGCATTAGTTTACCATACTTGCGCGAGATGTTTATTAACAAAGATAATGTAACATGTACTTACATTGGGCGTGACGAATTCAGGCCGAATTACGTTCTTATGATAGTTGTCGAAGAGGGCAACAAATGGCCGTATTGTTGGTCCGTTCCATACATTCTCGGGTACGTTCAAAAGACTGCAATCATTGCATTTATTACAACAATAGAAAATAGTACGTTATGGGGCAATGGAATATTCTATTAATGTTGTTTATATAATTAAATAGATAATAGATGTTTTAAAAGAAATTCTGATCAAATTTTATTTTATTCTTAGGTGATTACGAGATGATGCTTGCTGGAAGGCCAAATTAGATTGTTTATTATTTTATTTGAATATAAGACAGATTTTTTAGTTTATTATTTTATTTGAATATAAGACAGATTTTTTAGTTTGTTCATGATAATGAATATATTTTTTATGTTAATAACTGGTAAAGAGCACATATATATGGAGACCTACCTTGATGGCGCCTCGTCATTTCTGGACATAGGAGTTGTTTTGCCTTGCAAGTTAACTTGAATGTAGTTGAAAGCATTGTTTATATCCGCGTTGAACATTTCCTCGCTTATTTTAAGGAGGTCCTCATCAGTCGTGGAGTCTTGCACCTGCTTCAGCATGTCTTCGTAACTCTTCTTCTTAGCGTAGTCGACTACGCCGCCGACGACGGTGCCTATCTGCTGGATTGTGTTCTGAGCTGTGTTCCCTTGCTGTCCAGTCACGGAGTTAGAGATCAGGTTGGGCAAGATGCTGTTGAAGATTTGCCCAGCAGCATGAGCCAAATCGTCGGCGCGGCAAGCCGCTACACAAACAAAGAGTATCAAAATCGACTTCATTTTGATGTACGTTCTGCCTAGCGCAGCCCCAACGCACTAGTGATGATTGTGTCCGCGCCGAGTGGGCGATACTTCGACCTTTGGGTGACGTCACCGCTGTGTATGTATGTATATATGTTGTCAAGATTCAAACTGCGAACTTCCAGTTTTTGCGACGGTGATTAGTCTAAACGGCCAGATGATGCGATACATTGCTATATACACAGGTAAACAATAAAGACTATTTATATCTTTATACATATCTTAATTTCTCTATCCAATGAAACTGGTTTTGTATTAACATTTAAAATGTATACCGATGATGTCACGATATTTTACAGGTCAAGAAACTTTGTTGGGTAAGCACCTTGTATACTATAGACGAGTTTTAGCAACGTTGCATGTTGGATATCCGCTTTGCAATGTTAGAGTCTGAAGATGCTCACTACATGTAGAAAGTCATCATTAGAGATATTATCACCAGCGGACCGTCGCAGACGAGCGCGCGCCAACAATGCAGCAATAGCGTGCCCGCTGCGCGGACGCACGGCGGGAAAATCGTATTTTGCTTTATGTTTTATGCATAACTATGTGTTACTGCTGATCTTCTCTCCTACAGTAATTCACACAGTTCCTGTGCATCCGAACTATAAAACGAGAATACTGCACGAAAGCGAACAAAGCCACGAAAAAGATACGTGTATTCGTGTTTTCAAGATGATAGATAATCTGTTATTATAAACAAAATTTAGTCGATGTACCTATACTGAGAACACTATCTCGATGAGGTCATGTCAGGCAAAGGTCGTTTAGTTCGCTCAAAGCAAGCTTCACTCTAGTAGATCCGCACTTATTACTTCACTGACTTGTTTTGCCCGACCCTGATAGCATTCTCACAATATACGGTAACAAGTTTGGCTGCTCATTTAGGCAGATCTCACGTCAGTCAACGAAAGCAACAACTACTGAACGCTCGTCGAGACGGAACCAAAATGAAAGCGGCGTTGTTTATTCTCTTTTTGTCGTTCTGCTATATTGAATGTAAGTATTGTGATACAAATTCATGTAACATACCATATTTATTAAATATAAAGAATACTTCGTGAAATTTCAATTCTCCCTTATCAAAATGATTAACACTGTGAGATGATTTAGTGTGCGGGTGTAATCTCCGCACAACGATAAATGTTGTTGCCTGATTCGATTTTTCTAGGTTTTTTAAAATCCTAAGTATTTTATCCCTAATACCTTTGGCATAAGGTACAATACAATGGACGCAGGATTATGTGTAATAGTCTAAAACTGATGGTACCAACACTATTATATTTTTGTTTATGTAACTGTATTGTTTGAACGCGATAACCCTCGTTAGCACGTTTCCAGCGTTATATTTGTGAAGCGTACAAAAATTTTAGTTAAATATATAATGTAGATATATTTAAAATTTATTCACAGGTCGAAAAGTGTACAAGCCAATTGACAAAAATGCGAACATCGATTTTATTAATATGGAAACTGGTGGGTATGGAAGAGGACCAGCCGCCACACCTGTAGCCCCAGCTCCAGCAAGGCCAAGTCCAGTACAGCCGGCACCCGCCCCGGCCCCGAAGAGCCCAACACCCACGCTCAAGCCAGTTGTGGTCACGCCACCAGTCCCAGCACCGGCTCCAGCGAAACCTCAACCTGCCCAACCTACACCACCGAACCAAATCAAGCCAATCCCAGTGAATCCCACCCCTGCAGCTCACCCCATAACAACTCCTGGACCGGGAAGCGTGAAGCATTTGATTAATTTCTACGACAGCCAAGGCAAAGGAAGTCCTATTAGACCTTACAGTTATAGTCAGGCCGTGAAACAAGGTTAAACGATTATAATATAAACGTTGTTATTTGTAAAACCTATTTGATACAATACAGGCGAGTTTTAACATGGTTTCGTATATAACTTTTTTAACTGTTGATGATAAATTCTTAAGAAAGCTATCTAGTTTTTTAAACATAATAAAACTCAATAAGATAAAATGAATGAAACTGCTGCATAAACATCGAATTTAATTTGATTCTCGCCCTACATCAATTTATTGTTATTCGACAAAACAACATAACTTTTCAAAATTATTTAATGCAGTTTAGTACGTTTAAAAATCACTAATACTATATACCTAGTGATAACATACTCCTTGCTAATGCTTAAATAGTTGCCATATAAGGATTATTCTTAAAAGGCAAATATATTTATTATAAAAAACTATGTATACATTTTATATATTTAATTATAAAAGTGAATATGTTATATAATTGTATGAAACTGAATAAAAAGATCAACAAAATATAAGTAAATTGTACAAAATGTGGCTCTGATTTATTTGTAAAAAAATAATTATTTAAATAACTAGTCAAATAAGTACTTACACTATATAACTCTATGTGGATTATTATAAGACGATTTGCCCAGAGTGGCAATCCCCTAAAGACGGTTGTAAAACTAAAACCTAAAAAATCTTTCTACATTTACTCTAACGGCTTGCGTTGACTATAATACATTTTTCTTAGTTCAATACATAGTCAAAATACTAATAGATACATAAGTTTATGCACACAGTGATTACTTATAGTAATAACTAGTAAAGAATACTACAAACTTATAATTTGGTCAGATTACCAATGAGTATATTAATTCGTTGAAATGGCTATTAAAATTAAATTTAAAACAATATAGCGCCATCTAGCGAAAGTTGTCTAGATTATTTAGAGAATCAGTTGCTAAAATTGTTTTATGTGGGTATTACATGTTTTGAAAAACCCTTGACACAATGCAAGTCCTATTCGGAATGGAAGATGTTTCTTTTCATAGAATGTACTTTAAACGAGTTAATCTTCTAAATCGCTATATTTCCTTTTCTACTTTTTATCTCGCAGACTTTACAAGTAAGTTGAGAAGCAGGAAAATATTGCAAATAAGATTTCGCGCGGACGGACTCGTTGGCACACCTAGTAAGCTATACATAGACAAGTATTTATTTTATAGGATTGTTAAGTACATACTAACATGGTTAATTTATCATATCTTATAATTTCACTACGCGAAGGAAATTTAATGAGCAAATTGTTTATGCAATTAGAAATGGAGCCAGCAAGCATTACATCAGCCGGATACATCTAGAAGCGACGTAAAACTCCCATTAAGATATAAACAATCGTAGTAAGAACAGTTCTAGTGAAAGTGTGAGGGAATGAGTCGCGTGGACGGATGTGTGTGGCGCTCCGTGTTAACTGAAACTTCTCTAAGCGCAGCAATTACACAGCTACATAAAAAACTAAAAAAATACTTGTTTAATTATTATAATCTGTAATGTACCAAGATCTTGATGTCATTTTTTTTCAAGATAATATTGATATTAGGAGTATAGTTAATAGCACATAAGAAATTGAAATAGGATTGTAAACGCAGCAGCGTGCCTGCTCCTGAGCAGCACTACCTAATACTAACCATACAGAAATTTTAAAACTAATAATGTTTTGTGATAGAGTTCCTTAGAGATAAAACATGTTGCAATAACTTATATTCTTTTTATAATAAACATACACTTTTCTACATAAAAGGAGACCTAAAAGATTTATTAACATTTTACACTTCAACGAGTCGGTTTCATCTATCTAACATTAACAAGTTATTATAAACTGTTTGTCAAATAATAATATCTCTTTTCAAGTATTCGGCTGTACGCGTGTTATTAAAGAAAAACTGAAAATTAATAGACAATGTTATTCATTTCATTATTTGAAAACACGATTATCAATTCAATTAATTTCTATAACATTGCCTTTTAATTACTGTAGCCCATTTGTTACAGTCAGTCGTTTTAAATTGCATCTAAGAAACGACTAACTTCATTAGCCAATCTACATTTGCAAACTGTTCGCCTGTGGTTGCGATCCATACCAGGCCTACGAGGGGCACTCAAAATGTGTCACTTTCACTTTCAGCGTGATTCATACCACTGTTACGGCTACAGGGTGCCTTGTAAGTCTTACGCCGGCGACATGTTACGCAATACTTGGTCCGCATTCTTAATTTTATAATAACAATGAGTCATTGCACTGTCGTTCGTATACAATTATAAAAGTGTAAGTGACTTACTCTATTCAGTATTCGCAATTTGGCTCGTTTGTAACGTTTTCAGAAATTGCGAATTTGTATAATAGACAGTAATTGCTTATTTCACTAAACGCCTGTTTTATAACTGAGTAAATGCTACTTGTCACTCTATAAGCAGAATAAATACAAGAGTCACTCTTTAATCTATGCTCCCAAGTAAAATAAGTACCTACTATTTATTTTAGACAGCCTTCGTGGCGTAGTTATATTACGGTATGACTGCAGTGGTGAGGTTTCGGGTTCAAGCCCCGTGTCGGGTAGAGCGATATTGGGTTTTACTACTCAGTATCCGTTCGGAATATGGATTTCTTGTCGAATATGACGGTAGCCTCGCCCTCATTACTCCATGGAACGGAATACACACATCAGAAAATGGGTTGCGTCTCAGCTAACCCCTTCGGGGCTATAAGGCGTGAGTGTGTCTGCGTATACATATTTATGTATCTACATTAGCTGTTTAATACGATAACTGCGAAATATTGAAAGCGCCTATGTATATTTAAGCGACAACCAGCAAACTAGAGTAGAGTGATTTAAAGTTTTGTTTTAATAAGAAAATCGATAACAAACTATCGATTTTATAAAAATCAAGTCTAAAATTGTTCTAGTGCTAAACGACGCAGAAAATCTGGCGATTCTTAATATTTATGTAACTAATTTTCGGTATATTTGTCGCTTAGAAATAAGTGCCTCTCAAACGTCGATGTAGGTAAAGGTCATCCTTTCAGTATCTATTAATTATACTCTATTATTATTTATTAGGAGCGAGTAGGTTATGTAATGCTGGTAGAATCTGCAGTATTTTTATTTGAAGAAAAACCGATTAACGAACCAGTGCAAAATTATGAATGCTTAATAAAGCGCCGCCGAAAGGCCTGTAGGTGAAGTATCCTATACAACTTTGCGAATGTAAAGTTACTGGTGTGCGCGTATTTTAAATATTTTTTTACACATTATATTGCGTGTATATGCTTAAAAATTGTAATGGTCATACAAAAAGGTGATCTTTTAGTTGTTCACTGAAGAAAGTGCCTCTACAATTTGTATGAGAAAATGCAATTCATGGAATTGAATAAGAACTCTCTCGTTTGTTACTTTAAATAACTAACGTGTTCGTACAAATAGTCGCACTGGACAAAACAAGTGAATGTTTCGACTTTAATTACTTCATTTTTAAAGTAAATTCAATAAATACTATAGTAATAGGTAATTATTCTTAATTAAGGTTTCATTACAATATGTAGAAAAGCTCAGCATAATAAGTCTACTTTATATCCACATTTATTCGAATACCCTTCATAAAGATAAAATTATATCTCAATTTACTAACCTAGTTAATTCTTCAAACTAATTATTGGTTTTATACTAACATTCTTATATTCTATTTAAATCTTTAACTATTATTGTCTTAATATATGCTAGATTCAGCAAGCAATCAACATGAACTAGTTATCTGACAAATGAAAAAGTTTTTAATTTTAATTCGAGTTCTCAACCACTGCTTGATGGGAGTGACAGCGGACCGGAAGCATCAGTAGACAGCTCTATAAGTACAGATCTTGTCATCATACCTGATTTAGACGAGAACTGGGCTTGACATACCTTCCATACAAGTTAGCAATAAGAAACCTTTTTGTTATAAATATGTTCCTGTACAAATATCCCACGGTACAACACTTACCTACTGCGTCAATGGTTTTCTCTGAAGTAATCGAAGTGCTACCAACCTACTTACAAAGTTATGAAATAGTTAAGATCCGAGTGCCGCGGTGCAGTGTCCGTTTCGGTGATGAGCCATCGAATTGTGTAATGGTGGTGGCAGCGTCCGCTCCATACTAATAGCTTCTTTGACGTACGCATTGCACAACCACGGAAATTTTGAACAAAGGTCAATGGCGTTGAAGTTTACACCGCGCGCTGGTAAGGTCATCACTTTCATTTTAACGCGTTTCAATTTACTTGCTGAGCGGCTTTTCATGATTTTGGATGTGGAATTCCCAAGCGTACCAAGTTTTATGATGTTATAATATTCACCACTATCTTATATCAACCATTTTCATTATAATTCATATCCAGCTAGATATCTTAGGTCAGGTTTATCGTCATGCTGGATATTGTAACAGTACAGGTAAATTAGTTGTGCTTTATGCAGGGGGTTCTTTATGACAAAAATACAATACGACTATATATTTTTTTTAATCTTTATTTAAGGAGCTTGGTCGTTATTTCACGACTATGTCGCTCCGTACGTCCACTTTTATCCATGCCTACTAATTTTTTATAAAATCAAAATATTTTTTTAATAATAGCCTCTTCCGATACTGGAATGGACAAAAAGCTATTTATGCTGCCCACATTAATACGAATATTTATTGTGGGTGATATTAGAGAAATATTTAAATGGATTAGTAATCGTGTAGTCTAAAGCCTCCTTTTCCGAGTCATTCTTTTAATGTAGCTGTAATGAACCCACTGAGCTTTTGTATGGCATTTTTGCAACTTTTGCAAATTACTTACTGCGACTTCAAACAAATCATAAAAAGCTAAAGAAACTTTTCCCGAAGTTCACTTGATCTCTGTACATACTAATTTTATAATAACAGAAGTATCTAGTTAATAAAGACTCCGTTATGCCCCTTATAAAAATGGTTGAGTACCGACAATTTAATACATTCTTATTATGACGTCACATATCCATTCAAGAAGTCATATTGTTAACATATAGCATTATGTTATTTAAATAAAAACCTGACTTTATAACCATCTTTTACCTAGCAATTACAATAAATATCGCAAAAAACAAGTTTATCATCACGTACCGCAAAAAACAAAATTCCAATTCACTTTCACTTTGAGCGTAATGAGAGCGTATGTTCGCACAATGCAGTATTGACACATTTGCAATAACGATGCGTGTAAGCCCCTTATATAAATGGCGACATTCGGAACACATGGCTTAGTAGAATGACTAACATAACCCAAATTCTCATTTGTCGACCAAGAAAGTTCTGACAAAGTATTGTTATGCAAAGCGGATCTGACGGTTTGTTATGGTGGCTTCATGTTAGTAAGATGCTGATATGTTATTGTATCTGGATTTTCTGCTTCGGTGATGTAGTTGTAGTGTGTGCACGACACCACTCTGGGGTCTCGGGTTCTAATCCTGGGCCGAGTAAAATGGTATCGGGTTTTTCTGCTCAGTCTACTGTATCACATCATGGGATGCATACATGGCGAGGAGTACCCACTCCTCGCACCACCCGTCCTAGTTACACCTCTAATTTATACGTCCGGAATTATAGGTTTGTATCTAAACCTAAAACTTTAGGGAAACTGAATGCTTACTTTTCATTCATTCAATATCCCACGCAATGTTTGTGTCCTAGACCTTCAACATAAAATATATACGAACACTTGTATGAACTATTAATGGGTAAGTTAATTATCAAAATTGACTAGCTAGACGTAACATGATTGCAAAAATATTGCGCAAAAACAAACAACAAAGTTCACAGAAAATATCTTTCTTTGGTCACAAGCATACTAGCACCACAGTTTCTGGCAGCTTTGTTAGGTCTAGTCTATTTTTCTTTGATAATACTGGTAACCTACACTTAACCGACACTTAAATAAAACCAGTGAGGAATATTATAACTATTTTATTTTACATCCGTTTTATTGATTGTAGATAATTTGCAGTCAAAACCGATTATATATAAAATAATTATAGTCACGGTATTAACTAAAAATTAAACAATTTTATAAACCTAGCCAATTTAACGATGACTTTACAGAACATGAATACCGTGTTTATGCAGATTTAGGAATTTATAGGGAAAGGAAATCCTGTTTTCGCTACCTCCGTTTGCAAAGTTAACTAATTGTATTTTGAACGCTTCACTACATTTATTTTTCTTGACTAAAAGATGATAAGTCTCTCTGAAGCAAATATAATTGTAGTTCGTTCCTATCATCGCTTTATTTTTTTCCGTCTACACATATAAAATACGTCCATAGATTTAAAATCGTATGCCCGTACTAAGTTGTAACTAACTAACTATACTGTTTAATGTAAAGACATTATTAAAAACCAAAGGGTTTTAATAGACCGGGGTCATCAAACGTCACGAAGGAATAGTGAAATGCTTAACTTAGACTTACGCCCTTATAAGATAGAGGGCAACACTACAGGCATAGCCGGGGGATCAAAACCGGCCCAAAATAAATTCGTTCAACTAATAATTGATTGGCTTTAGACATTTTAGAGTCATAATCCTGTTATCGTTTTTTCAAATGAATATTAATATCATTAAATGCACAATTTCGTTTTTTATTATTTTTAACAGCCTCTCTGTCCCAAAATAATAAAACTTAGCTACTAAGTTTAGTACTAAGGGCGGCACTGCTAAGTTTAGTGCATATATAATTAATAAAAACAAGTACAACAATTAAGTAATAAAAACAAGAGCTCCAAAAGTGCTCAAAAGTGCATTTCGTATTTTTAGATAGTACTTGCTCCTGATTGCAAAGAACATAATTTGCAACAAATTCTTGCCAAAAGTTTCTGTATTTATATCTATGATATTCGCAGTTAATATCAAAATTAAAAAGTTTGCTTTTCAATACTTTGTAGTACTATTCAGTATTTTGTGATTGAGCTCTATATTCTATAAGTCAATTTGAATAGAATAATTAAACGAGGATCAATAAATTCTGTTTATTATCTGCGGATTTATATTGTGTAGCTATGTATAATTTACATAATGTGCATAATTAGACTAAGATAGGTGCACTTTAAAAAGTAGGTATCTACCTAACTGATAATGGACAGTTCACCATAAAATAACTACATCAGTACTCAAAGTTACATTTACATTGTACTATTGAATTGTAAATCAGATTTTACTTATTATGCTCAAAATTTAGTCCGGCAATCATTCAAATAAAGAACCCATTTTTTTAAATTATATTTTTGTAAACCGTCTTTAAAGAATACGCATGGTAGCGACAGATTTACTTGTCACGACACGGTGAGTGCTGCGAGATCGTTCACCTGCCGCGCACATGCTCAGATCAAAACAGAAAGTATTACTTACCAAATTCGTGTACATTAGACAATGGGCAATTTAACCGATTTCACTCATATATTCCGCCAATTTTATATCTTTCGTTATGCGTGCGCATGAGTATGTCACAGAGAGGAAAATGAGGGAATATTCTGCCACACCTTGAGTATTCTCTATAAGCCATTAAGTAGACTCGAGAATATATTTTAAAAACTGTGAGAATAGGTCTTTGAAAAATTAAAAGTGCCTAAAACAATAAGAAAATAATGTATGAGAAACCAGACTCTATGTATCCCAAAAAAATATGATATCTTTTAAACAATAAGTTTTACCGAAATATAAAACTTATAATTATTATATTTCAACGAGCAACTGCTCGCGGCTTCGCCCGCGTGAAAAGCCTTTTCCACTGCAAAAGTCGATAAAACAGATTACTAGGATAAACATTTTTATAAACATTCGCATTTTTAATATTAGTAAGATAATAAATTAAGAATTAGATAAGATAAATAAGATGAAATTCACAAAATTGAGTACTATAATTTTCTAATATAATAGTGAGTAGGTACTAAAGCAGTAGCGGCTCCAATTTTATTCTTGTCTAAGAGATTATTTACACAGGAAGGTGCCATCTTGCGCCATTAATTTCACAGATATCTGTCACCAGTAATTACCTAATAAAAAATACATAACTCGATAATTAAAAAAATATCTACCGAGTTTATGATTACTGAGTTTTTTTTTATATGTTTACATTTATAATTGCTAGTCCCACCCCTGTGTGAAATGAATGTCGCTCAGTCAACGCTCCGCTGTGGATCACTTTGGTGTTAGTTTTTCTGGAACAATAATTTATTTTTCTAACTTTATATAAACAAATCTAATCCTTATTAATTAGGTGATAAATTTATATCAATTTTTTAGAAAACACTCATTGCACAAGACGTATCCAAAGGTGATGAAAGTGAGATTTCATAATAACCCAATTTTTTTTTTACATATATCTATTATTTAAATAAATTATAACAAAATGATTATATTACAACAATCAGACGATTAAGTCGTCCCTTTGAACACTAAACACATAACTACGCCGCGCCGCCTACAACGGCTACATAATCATGCATAAGTTGCCCGCATTGCAGAATAAGTTTGGGCGGGCGGTTGTTATTTACGTTGAGTCCTGGCAAAAACTGTGTCCATAAATAAAGACTAGTCATTGTAACTACATAATATTTAATATTACCTACGCAGTACGCAGCTCAATCAAAAAGAATTATCAATGTACTTCCAACCTTAAAACCTTTTGCAATAACATTCGTCATTCAACTCACCCACTCATGGACGTCATCAAAGGATTTCAAAATCCAAATCCGCGCCAAAACACTGATCCGGGATAGAAGCCGGCGAGTGCAGCGGAACTTTCACGCGTATATAACATCTGGGCTGTGGGGCGGCGCGGACAGTGAGACCGACATCGCCGGGCCTGCGCGAGCGCACACCGAGCACGCGCCCGCGAAAACGAAAGTGAACTCACCAGTGATACTGTGTTGTGAACTCTGGAACAGTGATCGGTAGCTGTCTTGTTATCCTGAGTCTGTTTCTTCTCGTTGAAAACTCGCCTGATAAGGTATTTTTGGATTTTTTTGTGTGAGTGGTTTGGATTTACCAGTCAGGGTATTTATAATTATTTAATATGTTATTTTAATTTGTGATATTTAAATAACTTTTAAAGAAGTAAATTTCAAGCCTCTCAAGTACCAGAAAGACATGCCTGAAAGTCTCCTATTATAAGTTATACGACATCGCAGTGCTTAAAAGTTCTGGTGAAGTCCGATAAAACGGATATTTAAGTAGGTACTACTTCTGTATTAGAAGCCTATTAATGAGTATTATATGGAGTAGTAGCTCACATACATAATAAGTGTGTTCATACATAATAAGTGTGTTCATTAATAAAATTGTGAATAAAAAAAAAACAAAGCGACTAGAAAATATATTTGTGGCTAAAATATATCTACTGCGGTCTACAACAGTACCTATTTCATATCTATAGTATCTTAAAGTTATGACTAATATCAAATTAGCATTATATTGAATAGTACATTAATCTTGTTCACATCAATAAGCTCTATTGGTTAACTTGACTAACTGATAAATGAGCAAGTATCATAAAATACAAGGCACGATACTTCATACAGCAATTTCCATTAATTTTCTCTGTAAACAGTAAACATATAGAGATAGAATGTCTTGTACACATATTTTACAATTTAGATTAATTAATTAGTAGCGCACATTATTTATTTTTTTTAATTTGAATATGTAAAAAAATACACACGTAATTATGCGTTACATTCCTTATCTCCGAATTGTACAATTGTAGAAAGTTGCATAATGTTACTTTCACCCGACAGCCCCACCGCCCGAAATTATCTCTCATATCGCGGATATTTGAAGCGCGCAATTTGCATTTGTTCAACCGTTTTTACTACACGTAGCTGACAATTTTTAAAGCATTTTAACGTAGTACATTCGCAACGCATGGTAACTTGTTCTTTATTTCAATATCAGTACGAGTCATCTGAAGACGCGACATGTTCTACAGCCGGTGTGTGGAAAGTGGGACACACGTCACACCGCTCGCATTTTATAGGTGTACAAGTAAAGTTTCTCGTTTTACGTTAAATATGTATGTGAAATGGTAGTAAATAGTTTACAAGGTGATTTTTTCATATTTCGCTTTAAATCTTCCTGCGTTCTTTCCGATAAGAACTAGACAAACTACTTAAAATGCTTATTGCCCATTTGTAAACTTTGTTCTCGCATTACGGCAGTAAGTTTTGGGCGGGTATCACCTGCAGGGGAAAAAAACGCAGTCTCAGTTGTGAATTCACAAAGTTGGTTTAACAACTCAATACTAGTACCTACTATCTTTATTTTATAAAACAAATTAAGTATTAGGTACATTGCAATATTTCTAACTAGTTAAAGTAAATTTTGTTTATACAACTTTATTTTAAATAGTATTTTATTTTATAAATAAAATTGAATTTAATTATAAATAATGTTTTGAGTCGATTTAGTACTTACGTTTCCATGTATAATTTTAGGGTGCAGCCGCACCTGTTATACCTTAAGGCTCAAAGTCTCCACAACGCGCCACTGTAAAAACTTGATAGATAGTAACAGATGACCTTTAAACTATTCCATAATGTAGTCTACGTCAGCTATTCGAAAAATATGGGTAAAAACACTGGGATGCTGGGATTTTGAGCAACATCCACGTGTAGCAGAAATGTAATAATTTACCCCAGCCCTTATAAACGTTGTCATAGTTATAATAAAGATTATAGTATATAGTTGTATTCTGTTGTTACATACAAAGCTTAGATATTAGTCATTCATTGGTTATATCCCAATCGAGTTTCAATGCATCAACATGAACAACTTTCTTGGTTACAGACTAAGCTGTATGGCTTTATAAAAGAATTGTACAATTTCTACAGTCGCAAAATATAATGGAGTTACTGTCGTCTCCATTAAAGTTATCTGCCACACACCGGATGTGGACTCACAAAGCACACGCATATTACTTCAGCCAGCGTGTTGCGAAATCGCACTCAACATTAACGCTTCATTCTATTGTTTGTGCATTATGGTTTTGTAAGTTTTCGTCACGGCGATGTCCCGTGTTTGGAGATTGCAAAATTGCGCAATGTTCAAGGAAAACATAAAGAGTCTATGGAATAACTCTTTAAAATGTTTTTCTTGTCTTCGAAACGTCGAGAGAAAATTAAAATATAAAAAACGCGATAAAATGCGATAAATGGTTTAATTTTAACGTCTAACATTCGCGTAAACATAAAAATTATTATAAAATGTTTTTGTTTACTACTGGTAAATTGTCTCTAAATACTCGTACGATCTGTTCCGAGACCATGGTATGTAATTTGAAGTATCACGAGCACGAACATCATTACATTTCTTTTAAATAAATTTCTATCGTTTATCACACGGTGAGATGAATTGGAAATCGCTCGAACGGGTTTGCGTTACGTAACAGCATTCGACGCCCAATGTTGTGTATCATTTGATATGCATTTATTACCGTGCATTAGAAAACAGCAATCACTTTTACTACCGTACATACCGTAATATTATGAATAAGTATTTATTACACATTATTAATTACGGCTTTCACTTTCTGGGTTTATAGAATTCGTGTTTACGAGATAATGTACGAATATAACGGAAATATCGGAGAAAGCGTTAATGAGCATATCCAGTTTTTATTTCCGTAAAGACGATTTTAAAGTAAAATTATCTGTATGAGTCGTTTTATTACATAGAGAAGACAATCATGAAGCAAAATGCAATAAATTACATGTTTTATTTCTTTTATCCAAATACCAGAGACCGCCTTGCATTTTTTTTACATATTCGATCTCATAAGTACCTATTGCATATTTTTTATTTTTAGCAATATGACGCTATTTCCTATTATGCACATGCTTTAAAATATTCAGCAATAACCGGTTTTGTGAAATCATACAAAAACTATACATATATATAAATGAATTATGTATACAAGCATTTGCATTTCATTCAATATTTAGTGATTGTGTAACATGTGATGTGAACAGAGTGGTGACAGAAAGTGCATGCCGGATCTGCTAGCCACAGCTGACATGCGTAGCTCACTGATGCTTCTCACATTTCAGCCAGACTTGTATGGATGCCCTGAACGGGCAACTTGCATCCGGGTCCCTTCGGAACTACTAATATTTGCCTACATATTGATTTTTTACTATAATCTGTATCTATATTGATTCTTTACTATAGTCTGGAGAGTAGAATTAGTAAAGACAATTAATTACAACTGCTTAAATTAAAAATGCATGTAGAATTAGAATTCAGACGAGAAAATTATGTAGAAATAAAATAATTATTTAATAGAAACCCAATTTTGACCACATTGAATGTTAATTTCAATATTATAAAGAATAAGAGAATTTAAATCCTTAAGGTTATAGCTTAAGGTCCATTTTTCATACATTTTGTTTCAAATTTAATACGACGAAATTTTAAAGGCCGAAATATCCATGCATATTAATTATTATTACGTTTTTCTTTCAACTGCGAGAACTAATCACTAACTAGACGTGAATTTAAATTCTTTACTTGTCAATACTTGTTTAGTTACCCAGATTAAAGGTGAAACAAAATGTATGAAAAATGGACCTTAAGCTATAACCTTAAGTCCTCGTGTAAACAAAAGGCCACTGTGCGTTTTTAGATATAAAAAGTGGCCTATATGTTATTTAGGGATTTGATTTATCTGTGTGCTAAAACTATTGCTATTTCTACGTTTACTTCTTACAAGCATCTTAACATCCAAACATTTGCAAAATCTTTCGTGTTTATGATTTTCAAGTAGTATCTACGTCAAGACTTTTTAAATTAATTATACTTGTATCATAATTATTACATACTAGTTTTGATTGCGGTTTTCATTTGTGGGTAAAATAATTCTGGGATAAAAGTCCCGCTATATTTTCCCGGTAATAAAAAGCCTATGTTTATGCTAGGGTCTCAAACAATCGCCATACCAAATAGGTATCGAAATCCGTTCGGTAGTTTTTGAGTTTATTGCGTTCAGACAGGCGGAGAGATGCAGCGGTGGACTTTATTTATTACATGTAGGCATATCCTTCAAAAAGATTTTTTTTTTACGCGATAGTCTGAAGCGCCATACAATTCAAATTATTGTTTCGTAGATTACTCCACGTACTGTAATTAATTTTGTTAATTTACTTGGCAATATCAAATTATTGCAATTTTAAATGAACTCAAAATATTTTGATAGTTAATTATTATTGACTACCGACTCACGCAGCTATAAGAAATGTCTAAGCACGTGTAAAGCATAGACGAGTCGCGTGGTATCGTCACCGGCGAGTGGAAAGCGAGTCAGTGTGTCAGCCGCGGAGCCCCGGCCGCTCCTACCTGCCCATCTCTCAATAACACCTGATCACTTGATTAATACCCTTGTTGTCATTTAAACGAGTACCTCCTATGTACGAGTCCACGTTTACACGCAACACATTATTTGCACAACTAACATGTAGCAATTTACTACGATAAACGGTTCCGATTATTAGGTCATGATGTTTATTCGCGTAAAAAAATTGGATTAGAATGAATGAATGACTGTTAGTGTAAATATTTTTGCTAATATAAACTAGACACAATTTTAACATACGCTGAGTTGTTCTATATTAAAATGTATACAGTAACTAAAGTTATGATACTATAAAATTTGTAAATTAGCTGAGATAAGCGTAACTGATGCATCAACTACCTCGCAGTAATTAGTACGTAAACCAGATCTAGGATTTGCGAAGGGATGGTATGTTGAGTGGCACAGTGGTTACTAGGTTGGACAAGCTGGTTCTACGCACTTATCAGCATAAACAGTGTGTAATTACGCATAAACACGTATTAGGAACGGTGGAATACATTATAAGGGAGCTTACTTTGTATTCCGTTTATTTATGAGCATTTTATTTGTGAATAATTAGATTAAACTTTATTTATAGTGAATATTATTGATATAAAAAATATTTTATTCCATTTAAGTTACATACGTATCTAGTGTTAAAATAACTAATTTTAACACTAAATACTTATCAAACTAGGTTCGTTATACTGTTATTATGAATCAATGAAGCAAATTTCATACATCAAATATCATACATTAGTTTAATAATTATGAGAGAGATTCCATTCAACATTCTATAATGTTACTGATTCTAATAGTGAGATCAGTATATAATAGGCTAATCTCATATCTTCCGCCATTAATTTTTTTTCTATTTGCACATTCCATTAGTAGGCGGTAGGCCTGCCACAAATTACATTCGAAAGCTTAATACATCCGTCACATTTCAAAAACACATTAGAAAAGAGAAGTGATATTAAACGTGAATGACAATGTGCTTACTCCATTTGCTTATTATTTTCACTCGAACATTTTTGCATTGTTTCCATAGAGCGCGGGAGCACGCTCGCCCTAGAATTATAACTCAGGTTGCGTTCGGAAGTAGAACTCATTTCTTTTTCTCAGATAATGCGACGTGAGCTTATCTGATCCCGTATTAAACAATAAAATTACTTATACTATTAGTTGATAATGCAATGTTTTTGGTGCGGCATAATTACATGGTTTAACTTACCATAAAGAGAAATTAGAATAGGTAAGATAGATTTATTATTTTAATACGAATTAAACATTTACTTTGTTTTATTATTGTAATCGCTTTCTTTAATGAGATTTTAATTTATGAAATAGAACTTCATTTAATTTTGCTATAATTATAAATATAATATGATGATATTTACACAATTTTGCGAAAACCAACTTAAACAATTTGCGCGTAGATTAGTGTTATTTCTATAATAACATAAATCATTACAATTCATTGGTTTCTATCATTTCATATTTTAGCAATTTTTTCCATATTTTTCCGTTTGTAGCAGTAATAGAGCTACGGAACTCTACGCTAAACAAGTCTCAACATGGTTTTACTTAAGTTTAGTCATTGGTTTTGTCACAAAATATGATATCGATGACTTCACCTTCACTCACAATTTCTAAACAGTAAATTAGTTTCTTTTATGCCTCAAAATCTGGTAAATCTATTTTGTAATAATATGAAAATGTGTAATATTTTATAAAACGTATCTGGAAGTCAATTTAAATTTCGCATTACGCGATTAAACCACGCCCATTTTTTTGTATCCGCTTTGCAGTAAGCTGATGTAACTTTTTTTCTTTTGTGTCGGTTGAACTTCTGAAGAATGCGGTTATGCGAACAGCTTTCCATTGATTGTTTAGTTTGATTCCAATGCCTACAGGTGCGGTACAAACGTTTGTTTGCATTAGTACTTGCGTATCAAATATCTCAGCATTTCCAATACATTTGCAAATATTGCTATTGAGGTATGAAATCTAAACAACGCTGTTTTGGTGTTGATAGAGTTCTATCAATTAATATTATAATAAATAAGAACTATAATTAAAAAGGTACTGTAATAAAGTGTATAGCAAATTACTTTTTTAACGTCTGTCGTCTCTCATTTTTACGTAACAATTTACCTATATAGACGTTTATTGCCATTTGCTACATACTATTACGTAGTAAGTGAATATAATAAAAATATAGAGCTGTAAGATACAAATACGGGAAAAGTGGTGTATATTTTATTGCGGTGGAAAGTGCCACCATACATCATCAGTATGACAACGTCATGAATAATAAACAAGAATGGTAAACGAGCTATGCCCGTATGTCGGCTGCGCCTAACGAGATGATAGCGCCCCTATGCGCTCCCAATCACAGCTCCGCGCTAGGGGGAAATTTAACTGATTTCACTTTTGTTATACCATCTATCAGTGATCGGCGGGACACTCGAAAGTTTCTCCTACACGTCAACACGGATAACCTGTCCCATGACAGTTTCCACGACATTACTCCACTACACAACTTTCAATTCAACGACTAAGCTTTCAGCTCGCTCGAAATATATTATCCTCTAACGTCAACATATCGCTCAAACGTGTACGATATCAAAAATAAAGATGTAACAATAGAAATTGTATGAAAACTCTCAAGAAACCGAAAGTATTAATTAGAATTGCGCATGCATGTGTTTGAATTTTTATGAATTATTTAAACGTTGGATTGGAGAAAGTATATCAAATTATTGTGCTCCAATTATGATGTGAAGTTTTATGTTCCGGCAAATGAGTTTAGTCGGTGGGACATATAACAACTTCGCCGCAAGATTAAGAAAATGTGGTTGGGCGCGCGCGTTTGTATCGTTTGTATAGACACTTTTCACTGTACCGCCATAGCCTTTTTCAAAGTAGCATAAAGTTCAATATTTAATAAGTATAATAACTACTTATATTTGTTTTAAGTTTTAATAATATTAAAGGGATAATAAAGATAGCATCAAAATTTCAATAAATAAATTCGGTCGCCAATAAAGATATTACAATCTAATGAGATTGGCACATCTGATCAAACCGCAGCTGCTTGTGCACGGTTGGTTATTTGATAGGCAAACCACAAAAAAATCGATTTTACATTCGAGAATTCTATATTCAAAAAAAATGGTAGGTACCCAAAAAAATCTCCAAAATAACTGAAAGTAATACACGGTTTAAAAATGTTACAGGATATATACCGTGGCACATGATTACTAATGATAAAACTATCATGCAATATAAATAAATGGTTCCACACTAGAATGGAAAATGTAAAAAAAGAAAGGAAACCATCAACGTCATTATTGGTTCAATCAAACGTCTTAAAAATAAGTTTCCCGCAGTAACCGCAGAGAGATTTATTTGAACCACTTCAGATTTTTATCATGGATCATATTTCTGGTCGAATACCAAGTGTATTAGAACCAGTCGGGCAGTTTAAGGGCCTTCTCGTTCTAACTGGTGCATTATTTATTATGGCTGCGATTTCTCGGAGTGCTTCTAAAGATTTCACCACTTTCATCTCGTATTTACGATCTTCAGAATTACATTCAGTCATTCGTCAGCAAATTTTAGATGTGCGCATGAATACCAAATTACGTATCGAATAAAAAATAGTTATATTTACTTTTAAATTATCATGAGATCACAAACATTATTGTCATCATGCCTCATTAGTCATGCAGTCATAATTCAAGTCATATTAGTAAGAACTTGTCTTTGATCACCGAAACAGTGATAGAATTTTCTTTGTTTTTACATTTCAAATATCTGTGATTACCTAGCTTTGGAGTTTATAATTCTAAACAAATTCAAATCTTAAGTTCAAAATTTGTTCATCTAACAACTGTTTACAGACCTTTTATTTATTTATCTCAAGACTCAATACGCTTACCCATTATTATGATTTTTACAAAAGAGCTCTAAACACAAACATTTAAATATTAAAACAAGAAACTGACAACCATTAAATTCCAACAAGCAATCTAGTGCCTTTGTTATGTGCTTTCACTTTCACGTATTTCCGCTGGCGCTGTCCCCGGGAAGGCAGCTTATCACTTAAATAGTCCATTGTGTTCAAGCTATTATCGCAAGGACGATTTCACCACAACCGACATAGATAACTCATTTCGTCGATTCAATGACAACCTAAGTATTATTTGTGACATCATAATGAAACAATGGGCTCTCTCTTTATGGCGTACTTATATAATGCATCGAGACATATAATACATTGTTATGTAATGCTAATATGTTATTGTTTAGTTCGATAGTGTCAGTCTACGTTTGGAAAGGTTAGCTTGTTGTTAACAATAGTGGTAGGTGTTAGATTGATTAGGTTAATTGCGTACATTGAACCTTACTAACTAGGATCGTTTTAGTTACGACAAAGAGCGAGAGCTTACTTATTTACTTAAATACCGTCATGATGTGAGAAATATATAAGACGTTATAATTTAGCTACCGCAATAATTTTGTATATTATAATAAAACTAATAAATGCTCATTTGTCGTGCTACTGCATACGAAACCAGTTTAATAGTGCGTATACAATATTCAAACAAACTAATTTCAAACAAAGAAATTGTTATCAAAAACAATAACAATCCATATTATGATCGAAAGAGGTCAAACCATGACATACTTCTCCTTATTTGTGACTACGAATTACATAAAAAAATATGCGCATAATTAAGTTGTAGTTTTAACAATAGTAGATATTGCACTGTTAGTAATAAATTAAGGCTTTCCTTAATTTATTCAGACAATGCTATTTATAGACTTGAAGACAGCGGGTTTAAAAGCATGTATTATATGCATAAGTTACATACATAATGAGTAATAAATAAAGCGGCGATAGCCTAGCTGAGTGTGAAACGAGCTGCCGAGACGGATGTCAGCGGGTTCAAATCCAAAGGGCATTTCTAAAATGATATGTGTATTCCTTGTGAATTATCACTTGATTATTTTAAATGTTTGTTTCTATCTGTTATGACGTCATACACTAAAATATCATAATTTCGTATCCTTATTCCAAGACATTACAATTTACATGCATTTTTCGTATATAAAACCTCGCATCAATTTTGTTACATAACAAGGTAATCGAATCAAACATTTACTGTAATTCCAATGCTATTCCGTCTATTCATGGCAACTCCGAAAAGCAAGGCGGCTAAAGCTCTTTTTGTAGCGAGCTATAATTCATTTGCTACGAACATATTTCGAACAAAGTAATAAACGTAGTAATTATTTTTATAACCATTTAATATTTATCGTTTATTATTTCAGGTTTTCAAGTTCAAGGACTAAACGTGAATTTATGACACCGAGGCAATCTTTATGTAAGTATATTACGTTTTTCTATTATAATCAAACTACAAGTAATTTATTTCTCTAGTTCCCAAGGCTAGCCTTGTGAAAAGTCATAGAAATGATTATTCAAAATAAAAAATTAAGCTAATGTTTTCGTTTTTGGCTAGAGATGTTTTTATTTAATTATCTTATTGTTTAAATTTAGTTTTCATTCGAAGCGTTATGACAGTTTTCCTACATTTCTCTTATTTCCTAATTTTCATGTTCATCAATTTGTTACATCAATCATTGTATTTATATAAAAACGGAGATTATATGGTTATATTTACACAAGGTTACGAAACATTTCATGATCAAAGAAATGTATATAATTACTATAAGAAACGATATTAGGCAACGCGACGGCGTCCGGTTCAAAGAATTTGAAGTGAAAGCAATCCCTTAGATAATAATGTAATAACTTTGAAAGCGGAGTCAACGTCCTTGAATCGAAAAGGTTTCGTCATGAAGGGGACTTCCCATGGCCGTAATAACTAGCCATATGATTACGCAACTTGAACGCATTCGGCCATGTTTGGAGATATAATAATTATGGGATGTTATAGCCTATATTATGTAGTAGAGTCTAATGTGTTATTGCTGAGAGCTATTATAATTAATTTTGTACTTAAATATTAAAAAGACATTCAAGAGGAAATTTTTTAACCTTGTTACTTCAGCAGTGAATTCCATTAATTATTTACAATACGTTAATTTATGTAATTTTTTTTTAATAATTCCGACTATCAAACATTGTCACTCGTTAAAAAATATATATCCAGACCTGGATAATAAATAAACACAATATGATAATGCTAATAAATAAATAAAGTCTAAGTCATAAATTAACATAAAAATCATATCCTATATTATTTATAAATCAATAAATAATAGCAAGCAAACCCGAGCGCACGAGTGTGCCCGCGATCTTGAATTATGATGTCGATGTTACGCAACGAACGGGAGCGTCGCCCTCGTCCTTGGCCAATAACTTTCTCTTCCGCCGCACGCCTTGCAGTCAGTACATAAATCTTTTTTCTATCAGTAGAACGCGTGAACATTATTTACTAAGGGAAACTGACCGCTACAAGTTATTATAGACAATTGTTTACTGTGTAAAACGTGTTTTGATGAGCTTTTTGTTGATTATGATTATTCATTATCTTTGATATAAATAAAGGATATAGTTTTAAATGAGCTAATATAAACACATTTTTTAAGCGTAGTCACGAAAGTATTTGCTAATTAAAGCACAAAATCGCCTAGCTAGAATTAAACGTTTCATTGAACATTGAATTTCGTCATATTAAATTTTAAAGGCCGAAATATCCATGATTATTAATTATTTTTACGTTTTTCTTTCAACTGCGAGAACTAATCACCAATCATGGACGTAGAATTTAATATGACGAAATTTTAAAGGTTGCCAATACTTGTTTAGTTACCCAGATTAAAGGTGAAACAAAATGTATGAAAGTGGACCTTGAGGTATCGCCTTAATTGTACTATTTATGTGAAATCTTACGATATAAAACTGGTTAATGGGGCTAAATGTTGAGACAGCATTGCGACTCTGCGTAATGAATTGCACTTAACTATATGTGCGTAGTTCCATTTGCATATTTTAAACCTGAGTGGTTCGATAACATGTGCCAGCCTAGACCGGATAGCATCACTGGGTCAGTTGATGTTTATCTAAATGGCTTTGATCACATCGCTGATGGCTTGTGTGTCAATAAGTAGGTATTATATCTACTGCATTTGCACTATAATATTCTTAGCTCTGATATTCAAATTATCGACGCTAAGTACCTAGATTAATTTAAAAATATAATGTAATAGTTTGTTTATTTAAACAAAAAGTGGAGTTCCTGAAATTGAAATTTATAAAAATAAAGTAAAATAGTTAGAAATAAAATAAACTGAAAACGTAGTTTCAAGTGAAACCTAAACTAATATCGATGACAAACTACCGCAGAAGACATGTGATATTGAGTATCAGATGTAGGGAAAAGTGCACTCTCAACTGATCTGATAATTTTCTACGTTTTCTCCAGTCGGAAGTTCCGGCTTGCGCCGCAGCGGCGTGACGCCCGCGCGCGTACTCATTTCATATTATTTTATCTTTGAATGTTTAGTGCCTATTTTGTATAATATTTTTATGACCATTTAGATCATTGCCAAAGGACATAGTAGGGCTTTCCGTTCATTTTATATTTGGTCTATACATTTAAAACAGCTTCACTTGTAACACACAGTTTAATTTCTAAATTATAGGTACTCTGACTGTAGCCAATCTGTTATTTTATTCATTAATATAATTAATTTACTAAGAAGCGTAGGAGAAGAAAATACACGTCAAGCCAAGCTAATCTGCCAGTATTTTATGTGATTGTGATTTTACTATTTCACCTATAGATTATTATTCCAAAAAAAATATATATGTTTTAATTTTATTTTAAATCTTTTAGTTTGATCAGGTAACTAAAACTTAATGTTGGGGCACCACTTTGGCGTACTCGTCTAAAACTTGAAGTTGTCAATACTAGAAATTAGTTCAATATTTTACCACATTTGGGGAGTTTTTTTTAATTTCCTGGTCAGCCTATAAATACAGACACACAAAATAAAGTTTAATGAGTATGTATGAAGCTTAATATATTACTTAGTTCGGGAATTCGTATCCTTTAAGCATTACATCCAAATATTAGTTAAGAAATGATGCAATAAAAACTTTCTATTACTAAATAATCGAGTAATAGTTACGCAATAAAAAAATATAAATTTGAACGCGACGGACCGGCGCTAGCGCTGCTCTCAGAATCGACACAATCACAGTACGCTAACGAAAGTTACCGGATTTTGTACAACTCCATTGCCAAGTGCGGCGAAGAAAGCGAGCCCAGCTTCCCAAACAAAACGTTTCAGATATAGTCATCTCGCTCGCCATACCTGGGAGCTCTCACGTAAGACAGAGACCACGTGAGATTAAAAGAGAAAGTGGGCCACGCTATGTTTCTCGCTACCATTAACACGGGCGTTGAACGTAAACGTCAACGAATAGCATTTCTCATATTCCAATCTCACCACTACTGCTGAAAACTTAAGGAATATTTTCACTTGTTTCTTGTTGAAAACACTTGGTAGGAACCGGCGTGTAGGACCATTGATACCAAAAGTACAGAGATGCAGAATTCGGAGAGCAATGAACTACGGGCACCGGTGAAAGTGTTGTGTAACCTTGAGCCTACGTCGCTCATCATCAAACTGACTAATCAATACGTCACCAACGGAAGATACGTGGTTGAACCACAAGTACACTTGTCACACACGTGTCATCAATTGCGCATGCAATTAGATGGAATGTCGCACAAGTGGGTGGAGTTTGACATGACTGCTAACTTGTATCGTTCGCTGCTTAAAAGCTGGTTAAGATTTTTTTTTCTCTTCAAGATTACAAATTAAATTTAAACAGTTTACTAAACATAATTTATTAATTATTGTTACATGAAATAATAATTTCTACCATAGAAAAAGTCAGTTTTGACCCTGTTTTAAAATAGTTGCGAATTTTGTTTATTCCTACACAAGCAGCCGTTGACGCATTGATATATTACATTACATTATTACAAGCAGTATCTTCGGGTTGTTGGCGAAAATATACATACATACATCTTATACATGATTTACAAACCTCGTAACACATACACAAGGTTTTCAACCTAGTACTTTCTTACTACATGGGAAAATCTAAAACCAATTAGTAACTAGCGAGAGCCATAAATCTGGCAACGGCGCATTAAGGTTAACACTCAGACTGCTAGACTTTAAATAACTGTAATTTATTTATTAATGAATAGTCTTATACTCAGAAGTGTTACAGTTTATATTTTGTTAAAATCAATACATATATCGAAGCAACAATGTATTTTACAGGAACAACTAAACGCTACTGCAAAAGCCTTCGGCCTTTTGTGACAGAGGGTCAATTCTAATCATTTAGTTTCGAAGATAAGTGATAGTAATTGATTTATATGATAGAACTGATTAGCTCGCCTGAACGTGTACGTTAAAGACTACGCTATCAAATGAATATAAAATTACATTGAAAAAAATGGATTTATGTTGAGACAATTCCAATATTATTCTGGAATGATATATGAGCGACAATTCTCACGTTTAAATAAGTTCTGCACAATTATTGTAATATGCTACGCCACTCTTCGCTGCGTGATGTGAAAATCAAGTGAGACATTTAACACGATCGAGGTATCGAGGCAAGCATTCAACTTTATTAGATCAATGGGCCAAACACAACGTTATTCGATTACCGATTGCATTGCTTGCATTATTTTAAGGATTCCCTCTGTTTCAAGGCCTCTGCTAGCTATTTTCTCACCCAGATTATTGTTACAATGTTATTTATAATTACAGACACAAAATCAAGAGGCAATTATATTGTTTTGGTTAATGCAACGTGAGAAAGCTTTATAAACAACTACAGAATTTTCACATGCTCAGATGCAATCTGTACGTTGACCTTCTGAGTGAAAATCACAACGGATGAAAAAGGCATTCATAACAATAAAAGTGACAACGGTCGTTTTTCATAAGAATCGAAAGTCGGTAAAACAAATTCAATAGCTTTTCTACGTGTGTTCACAGATTAATGCAAGAATATCATCCAAGCGAGGTAGTTACAAATTATGCCTTTACTTAGAAACGCATGAATGGAGTCAGATTATTTTCCGTTTTTGTAATTTTATGTGAGTGAAATCTTCCAAAGCGCGTATAACAATGACTTGCATTAATAAGCAAGCAACGGATTGTACTTCCTCGGATTCTGTACTGATAATATTATATTCGTGGTGGGTACTCAGTGTGAGTCGCTTTCTACGAGGAATAATGGCGAAGAGAAGGTAATCTTCTCTAGTGAATCCCATACATTAATGTATGTAAACTTTCAGCTCGTAAGTGTCTAATTAAAAGCCACAACGCTCACGCCTATGCGTCGTTAATCAGAGCCGAAAGTGACTTGGTAAAATGTATCCCTAATTTATATTGTTACATTGCGTTTGTTTAACTAACTGCGGCAAAAGAAAGTAATTAGAGAGTTCTTGCGTAAGATATATTGTGTTTATGAAAGCGATGAAAGCATAACTTTGTCAAAAAGCAAGACTAATCCAATTAAGATGCAGTATCTACTAGGCGTGTTTACAAGTTTGCTAAAAATTATAATTCTCTCATATACACACGGCTTAACTTTTCATGTACGTTACTTTCGACTTGCTCACGAATACTTGTAATTCATCTCGAATTTTATTCAAAGCGTTTGTTCCACTCCAATTACATTTAGTGCATTTGAGTAAAAAAATGTAGAATATAGATGCGTATAGCCTTAACATTGATTATAGATCATCATGAAACATACATATATATTTCTTGGAAAAATATAATTTTAATTTCATTAATTAACATTTTATGCTATATATATTTTAACTTAACAAAATGAATCCTTTATTCTTACCTACTTTTTCATTATTAATAAAGAATATTATCATTACCCAGACATTGGATCTGTTTTGTAAAAAAAATACGTTGCAGCTTTTCGCTTGTATCTGCGTACAGGTACCACAATAAATAAGAAAGTACGCTTTTTGTTCTACTTATTTCGACTATACAATGAAGTGATGAGATATTAATTTATGATAACGATAAGTGATAGAGCTCTTGCAAATATCAGCCTTATTATTATTAGTACATAATTTCTGTTTTATAGTCCTAGTCAACACAAACAATTTTAAACGAACACACTACCAGTGTTTGCTTGGTATTGATTATAATGATTTATACGAATTGTTGGTTGTATGAACAATTAACGTGACGAAGTAATAAGAGACTGGTTTTACATTAAAGTTTATTTTACTATAATCAACATTTATAATTATATAATTACACAAAATTATGGTGAACAAAAAGCCGATTCAATGAAGATAATAATTGTGGTGCGCATTTTCTCAATATCGATCACATTGACTTGCAGATTAGAGATAGGCAGAAAACGAAAGTTCTGTACAAACTTGCGAATCACCTCAGTTTTTGTCGATCATCTCGTGTGAAACCTGCACATGGCTTCTTACTTTATTCTTTATTAGAAGCCAAGATTCAGTCCCACGGATAGTGCACTAAGTCGCTAAGCTTAACTCTACATAGAAATAACTCTGTAATACGAAACTTCAAATAATTGTTTCATACATTATAAGCATCTTTTACGACTATTTTCGCTAAACATATTATTGTAATCATGATTAACATATTAAAGTCCGTTTAATATCATTTATGTTATGAAGGAGAGTTACGTGCAATTGATAAAATATATCAGTTAAACTTTCACTGGGACTTTGATGAATGAATGTTGAATAAGTTCTCTGGTCTCTGGACTGATGAACATTTTGACAGAGCAATTAAGGATAAAGCAGATACGTACAAATAACACTTTGCCCTGAGGCGTGGTCGAGTCGCAATCTCGCTATTCAACCACAGACAGATAGATGGACTACAAAATTAAGACACGCTAAGAAATAACATTATGTGCCCGTAATAAACGCAACCTTTCTGTTTAGACGTGTATTAATTTGCTCGTGCTTTGTTTGATACAAAGGAATCGTATTTAGTTCATAATTGATAGATACAATTAACTTATTGCCAATTTAGAGAGCTTAGGAATTTAGTTAAGAGCGCGCTTTTTAGGAAGCGTATTTTTTTGACAGTTTGACTACAACAAAATGCGTCAAAACTCACGATTTTGTTCCAATTGCAAAATTTTACCAATAATATTTAATGTGTTTTAAATAACAGTAATAGGTACGAACGTTCTGAATATTTTTTTATAATTTGTTAAATGGCCAATCGCGTGCACATTTTGTCTATGAACCAAAAAATTGGAAGCGGCTCGTCTGTCTGAAACAAGATCTGATACATTTATGGCCTGCATTTGATTGGGTGACGGCTGGCCCACATTTGGCAGCGTTTCTTGTCGGAGGTGCTTAATTGAGCGCGGCCGGCATCCACTATCGCGTCTATTATTATAATATCGCCGCAGATTACAGAAAATAGAAAATGCCCGAGGGCCCGCTTTCTTAAGAGTAACTAGCGCTAGCAGCCTAGTTACGACCAGTTGGGTGCAGTTGATGAGAAAAAATAGTCTCCACTCTCGTCTCTAAATAGAAAGCATTCCAACGTTTAACTAATGCAATAATGACTAACTACTCGACAATCACTGGCCAGCGCTTCAGTAAATTATGCTACGTGCCGGAACAATTTTTATCCATTTCAGTCGACGATTTACGAATAAGATGCGCCTTGCATCCGAACTATATAACGTCTAGCTGCAAAGTACAGTAACCGTTGTTAATAAAATATTATTCTTTATTTAATGTCCATACCAATAGGTACAATAGCGTTCGGGTTTCGGTAGAGTTCTTGCATCAAAGATGAGAGTTAGCGTGCTTTCTAACTGATGCGTGCTTATAGTACAGTGCAGAGTGAAATCGGTAAGAACGCTCGCGTCTTCCTCTCTAGCCGCTACATTAAACGCATTTGTGTGTGCCAATTTGTTTTATTGCGTCATATAGGAAATCTTTTCGGAATTGTAGGCAACTTTATTTGGTTTACTTATTTATTCTCCTACAGAGTACATGCCTACCGTGGGCTCCTCGGTGTAAGTGGCAAGTCTGTTTAGTGATTTAAATAATAATATTTGATTTGCTTACTATAAGGTTTTGCGCTCAGTATATCTACTGTCAAGGTGAAATAAAGTCCAATTATCTAATGTCTACTATGGGCGCATATAGAAATATAAAAGTAGAAACTTTTGGCAATAAATGTGTGAGTAAACGCATGTATAGGTAGATTACAAATGTAAAGTAATAGCTTTTAGTGTTCTAGGAATTAGCTAGTTCTCTAAAAATATGTAGAGTGGTAAAATAGTACAAAAATAATCACAATGAAAGCAAAACTGGCAACTGGCAAGTCATACAAACAAAGTTGACCTTGCATTGTAATAAGGTGAAGGCCACGCGCGGTTTCCTCTCGACGCAACGGGAGCGGCGCGCGCGGCGCGTGCGGGAGTGAAAGATGCAGACGTCGCGTGTCGAGCCAGTGCAGTTCCGGCGCTGCTGCACTCGGTCACTGGGTCAGGCTTGCGTAGTGGGGTAGCGCTAGGGGGGAGCCAGAGGAAGCTGCGCGCGCGCAACTCTGTGCAGACCTACCAGTGTGCCGAACACACGCGCTGTCATGAGTGCAGCGCACGCGCCGCCGCGCCACTAGCGCCGATGCCAAACCGCCGGCGACGGGCCCCAGGCTAGTGCTCATCTGAACGTGTCTCGTTGGTTGCAGGGCGCTGACATATCGGACTGTGACTATGAAGAGGATCAAACTGTTGCTTGTGCTCGCTACGCTCCTCTTGAAGGTTAGTAATTCATTTTTATTCATCACACCTAGGGTAATCATTAATGTTTCTTTATAATGTCCCTAATTACACAAAAAAATAATATGCTTATTCTCATAATTTTATTTCAAGACATCTAAGTTATGTTAGATTCTTAATGTAACTTACAATCTGAGCTATAATAAAAGCCAGTGGATACGTCACCTGGCCAACACTATACCGTTGAATTGAACATTCTTGTAGACATATAACAGACCAGATAACAGTCCATCTTGCTGTATTCTCCGTCGCTATTTTAAGTACAGGGTACTAAAACCTCGTGTCACAATATGATTCTTAGAATGAATGTTACAATAAACCTCATACATCATTTCTATTTCTTCAGCACATAAATAACACCTGTCAGTGATATGAAATATGAAATAAAATTATTATTACCTTGCGACATATGCATTTTTAATATCATTAAAATTGCCAAAAAATTCTTAACACTCGTGACCTCAGTACAATAAAAAAGTGAATCGACGCACCTGCTAACCTATTCAAAAACTTGATGCCTAATATAGAGACAATTTTTAGACAAAATATCTATTTACGATATGCTATTCTAGCGCTTAGATTAATTTTACATAGTCTATCGATCTATCTATAGCAGCTGCAATCGCTTTAGTGTAACATTTCTACTCCAATAATTCACAGACATGCGAATACAGTAAATATATCACGATAAAAGTGAGAAAATAGTTAAATGCTCCCACGCTAGTATTTCTTTCCTACGAGTAATATATAAGTGATGCTTCATAACTCACGCCTACTATGCTATTAGCGGCTTAATTACTTATGAAACCATTAAAATATTTTACTTCTAAATAAAATCTAATTATAAAGATAATAATTATAATTAAGTTTATATTTTAATACGTATAAGACATGGTATAGCATTGTAATAAATTTATTATAATACGTTTTAATGACTTTAAAGCCAGTTTATTTACTTACGCTGAGAGAATAAAGTAATACCTAATTTATTGTTTTTTTTGGACGTATCAATTATTGGAGATATCAATCAGTGGCAAAGGGTCCATATGACCCAATAACTGCCGGTTCCCTTTTGTAATTTATGTAAAATCTAATTATCATAAGAACGATTAGCAAGCCGAATTTTTGCATATTATTAGAACCTATAAATTGTGTCGGGCTCTCTTTTGGAAAATGTAATTCTTCGCCATGGATATCAATTATAATAATGCCTATTATATGCAAGCGTGCATAATGTAGCAAGTGTAGTGCAGTGGGTGTCTTGCTACGCGGGGCGACGCGAGCGGTGCTCTACGCGACGCGTTACTCTACTCTACACTACTACATTATTCAACTTTTTCCGCTCGTGTTCTCACCATCTAGGCTAATGATTCCGTTAGCAGATCCACAAAACAGCGAACCATTGGAAACTAACTGCGTGTTCTTATATGTATATTCATCGGATCTATTGATTTAATGTTTGATCGTCAATTAGAAATCAATCAATATTACTCTCGGAATTCTATACGTTTCATCTAGTTAATGATCATTACTTGTAGTGATAGTTCCATCCTATTTGTTGCATAAAAAGATGTTAAAAATCTATTAAGTTTCTAGCGAATATTATTACGTAATACAAACCACTATACAATGTTAAGCGATGTCGTTGACACTCGAAAACCATTTGTTCGCAAACACTTTCACCGTGCTCAGATATTTTGCAGTTTTGTCCGCGAATGATATAATCGCTCCGTGCATTCGATTTCATTTTCTAACAGTCAACACTGTATTGTAATATCCTAAAAGCCGTATCAAAAATCTTTCACAACAATGACGTAACATTCTTTGTCATTTATTATTATATCGACAACAATTGCATCGAATATCTAGTACGGTTCATGAGAACTATACTCAAATTTCATCTATATAGCTTATTCCACAAATAGTTACATTAGACGCTTACTACTTATTTACTCGGCTGAGATTTAGTTAAACGATATTTAAACATTTTATTTAATATTAAAATAATTGTTAATAATAATTAGTGACCAAAATATTGAATGCAAAAAACTACAGTGCTTTCTTAAATCTTCTTAATGATTATAAATAAATAGAGCCTACCCGAATTTCGGCCACGACGGCAACCTCAACGGAGATTACCCGGATACGCAATAGATATAGTGCACAACTGTACACGCAATATACAAATGCACTCCTCTGTTTCGTTCACTCTCATAGTCCAGTTAAAAGACAATCCTACATGAGCAGATAGAGATCAGGTGCAGGAGCAACGGCTTTACATGCCTTGCCAGGTGCGGAGTTATCATACCGCAAACTTCCTGACTCCGAGTGGCACTGACTGACTGTTTAAGATGGAAAAACCCAGTTACAATTATTATTAACATGGCCAGGGTTCGAACAGAGGACCGCAGCGCGGTAGTCACACTCTTACCATGTACGCTTTACGACTACGCGAACGAGGTTGTCATAATGATATGTATTATACACACTATACATTATATTGGTAATTATATGCCATTATAAACTATAAAGTAATATTAAGCCCATAAGGGATTTATCACCACTGCAAATGAAATTACCAATGTAATAACTATTTAATTTGAAACCATATTTATGAGAACACGTCAGAAAACGCCAATAGGAGTTGTGACAACAAATCTCGCTAATTCATGTTAGAAAGCAATTCGTCAAAGAAAGTGTAAACTGGTAATCACTTTCATTTGTCGGTCAGATTTAATGTCTGATGTGGCTTATTGTTGGCCATTTGGCGTGACAATTGATCCATCAGGCTCATAATGGGTGCTAAAACGGAGGAACATATCGTTCTCCAACTGTCAAATAAAGAGAACTATATTGCTTTTCAGGGCCTATTAACTTTGTACTGACATATATAGATAATATTGGTGAATGCTTATTAGAATGTAAATGCCAAAGCTGAGACATCAAGGTAATAAAATAAAAGCAATTTTAGTTTCATTTGTATATTTACTCTGGGTTCGAAATCGTTAACAATACAAGGACAATATTTAAAAAGCTTAATTTAATTTCTTGTATCTAGTTTTTGTTCTGCTTACTACATAGTTAAACATGATGAGTATAATATTTACGTCACTTTGCAAAGTAATCACTTAGTTCGCAATGTTTAATAATGTTATTTACGTTCGTAAGTTATTTTTATAAGAAAAATCTGTATAGGGTCGTAAAATAACAATTCAATTAATCACAAGTCCAACTAAATCGGTATTCAATAATTATATTCTAATATTATAACAAACAGGACTTTATAGGACCATTGCAATTCGATCTACGTAGTCTGAATGCATCTATTCAAAATTAAGTATGTTAGTTTCTAATGGTGAAGGATGTCAGTTCGCTCACGCATCATCAGATAATGTACTATAGGTACACACTTCCCACGTGCCGGTTGTGACAGACGCGACGCCAGGGAGAGTTGTGGGCCTCCCGATCTAGTTTAAATGTTTATTGTTTAAGTATACACTTAAACTTATATATATATATATATATATATATATATATATATATATATATATATAAGTTTAAGTTACGAACTCAACAAAATTATAACCCCCTTATTAATAAAAATAATACGTATAATAAGTTGACAATAGTTTGGTTCGCTTTAACGTTAAATGTGATATAATATGACGGAAAACAAAATAAAATTAATTCATATTAAACATTCATTGTTTATGAATTTCATACTTTTATAAAAAGTGTGCAAAATAAAAAAAGACTAATTCCTAGCGTTTACTTGCAGCTTCGCTTGCATGGATGTTTTTCCGGTATAAAAGTCACGTTATATATTTTTCCGGGATAAAAGTGGCCTATATCCTTCGCAAGGTCTCATACTATCTCTATACCCACCGACATGCGTTCAGTAGTTTTTGAGTTTATCGCAAACAAAAAGACAGAAAAACGCGGCGAGGACTTTATTTTAATATAAGTTAGGACTAGGTACTAAATAATCCAATCATACACTGTTAGCATAATTACTTATATCAAAATGTTTTCAAAACTTTTTTAATGTTTTTAACCGTGACGTCACTCATATATACCTAGATAGAATGTAGTTACTTACTTACTAACTTACAGTTTGCAAAGGGCTAAATAAGCCCGCTTCGTGCCAGTTTCCATATCGTAATTTATATAAAATCGAATAAGCTTTGAACGACTTGCAGATCGCATTCATGCATATAGCAACCTACATGTTGCTAGCCATACCTATATGTTCACGGATTCCCTTTCGGAGAATTTCACCCTTCGCCACTGGAGTACTTTTAGTTCTTTTACACACATTAATAAATAACAAGCTTTTCAGAATCAAAATTGGATTAATTGCTGAGACTTAAACAATTGAGTGTGTTTTTAGTATGTTATGCAAAGGATGAAAAATGTAAACAACTACGACCTTCTTCCGATCACAAACACAGAGGAATAAGTAAAAATCCGGTTCAACTCAATTCGCGTTCATTTAAACAACTTTCATTGATGTTGTACCTACTTATTTCAATAGGTACTTACAGTAGAGGGATAGGATTTTTTTTTTTCAATATCATACAATTATTTTTATTTAAGTGTATTACGTACAAAAACTGTACTTGATTTCATTCATATTTTAAAAAAATGGTATTTTATCTACATTGTTCAAGGATTTAAAAAGAAATACCCAAATTAATAAAAATGACATCCCTAAACTGTATTGTTTAGCTGCAGTACCAAAGTTTAATCATGTAAGTATGTAGTCGTTTTTGTAACAACAAGCCGCCATTTTGAATAAACGATCTCAATCCCTTTTTTGGATCTATCTCAAAAATAGGCCAATAAGAACTAAGTTTTTTATGACGAGGTTACAAATGAGTTATTTTAAGTGGTTCTTTCTTGGCTTCGGATTGAAGATTAAGTTTGGGATCGGCGATATTAAAAGCGGCGTAAATAAAAAACCAAATAACTCTGAGTTAAACAATATTGATGACATACAACTTACATATGGTTAAATAATAATATTGAGGTCTTATATCGACTCTGTTGATTGTACTACACCCTGTATAGTGTTTGTTTGTAAACGGATGTAGTACTAAGCAATTTAATCCGGATGTACTTTCACCTGCGCCGGCGGCCCACCTGTCGACTCGCGAACCTGCCGCACGCACGAGATTTATCAATTTCTCACATTATTTACCATGACAATAACTTTTTCTCATTTACAATTGAACATATTTACGGAGGATAGATAAATCTCGTATGTAGAGAAGTTTGTGAATTTTACAATATACAACTCAGTTTGACATTGTAATAAGTACCTACATCGCTAGAGTATGTCATTTAAAACATTTTTTTTTTGTAATAGCGGTAAAGATTATAGAAAGGTATCTTCTGTAAGACCCTCATTTATTTGGGATTCATTTTTTCGATATGTTACGATACGTTCACCCTATTAAACTAAAGAACTGAAATAGTCGTGACTATCAGTAGGAGTACGAGTTACCACCCTCTACCCGAGCTTGCAATGAAGTTCTAACGTTATGCTCTGTTAACCTGCTGAATTAGTATGTAATTATTAGCCGTTTTTAAAACGCTACGCAACAAAGAGTGTGCGTGAACTAAGTCATATTTTTCACATGGCGACATAAAGATTGCCGAAGAAAGCTCTCCTTGTTCGAGATGTACGCATATTTATGGGCCGGAATTTTCTTCCGCAACTGATAATGTCGATCAGTGGGTAATTTCTAACCGGTTTAGAAAATTCTCGCGTTGTTACGCACCGCCCGGCGACATAGCACCGACGGCTGTCGCTTGCAGTTATTCTTGCACACGTACTGCCATTACAAACCGGACGGCACCTTGCTTAGCTCTCGCTCCATATCGTAACTACTCAACAAGACAAGGGCTTTATTAAACTATATTATAACGATGTTTCTAATTATTTCATATACCAAATTAAGCCCTAGGTCTAGATATGCAAATAAAAAGTAAATGCTAAAGAAATAACAATGTTAAACCGATTCTTATAACGCAACATACATATTGTGAAAACCGTTGTGGAACTCATCTAGTCAGTATAATTGCGCTGATTAATATTATAATTGGTTGAACAAGCTATCTGTCAGTATAGAAAGTCGGCAGTAACGCTGCACGAGCGGCGCGAGAGATCGTGGCGCTGCGGCTGCGGGCGAGGATGTTCGTACAACCCGCACCGCACGCTCCGCATACTCACGTCTCGCGAAATATGTAGAGTGAGACGCGGCGGAGGAATTTGCTCTTTGCTATCGCTAAACTGAGTTAGCTAAACGTAGTCTGTAACTCCAAATCTCTGTCGCGTTCTCATAGTTGAATATGAATAAAAGTTGATATGGCATGAACTGTTCACAATTTTAATAAAATATATTTTTTGCGACGATAAATTCTAATATCATCACAACATCGTCCTTGCCGAATAAATTAAGATATTAAGATATTAATTAAGGTCTTTTTTCTAATTACAGGATGCAACATGCGAGGCTCCAGTGGACTCAGCTTCGTTACCTTTAGAACATCGAGCGGGCGGTGGATACGGCCCACCGCTAGCACCAGCACACACAGATGATCCATGGCCTTTAGCCACACCTGACAGTCCAAAGATAAAACATCTACAAGTGCAATGTGAAAAAACTCACATGCGAGTTAACATAGAATTTGACCGTCCATTCTACGGCATGATCTTTTCCAAAGGATTCTATAGCGACCCTCATTGCATGCATCTCAAACCAGGCACTGGACACTTGAGTGCTACTTTCGAAATCTTCCTCAACAGTTGCGGTATGTCGAGTTCCGCAAATCACAACGTTGCGAGTTACGGGAGTCCGACACCCAGCGGTTCATACGTCGAAAATACGATCATTGTCCAATACGACCCTTACGTCCAAGAAGTATGGGATCAGGCAAGAAAATTGCGATGCACGTGGTACGATTTCTACGAGAAAGCAGTCACATTTAGACCTTTCCAAGTGGATATGTTACACGCTGTTACAGCCAACTTTCTCGGAGATAACCTGCAATGCTGGATGCAGATTCAGGTCGGCAAGGGACCTTGGGCTTCAGAAGTGTCCGGCATAGTAAAAATAGGTCAGACGATGACTATGGTACTCGCGATTAAAGACGACGAAAATAAATTTGATATGTTAGTCAGAAACTGCGTAGCTCATGATGGAAAACGAGCACCGATACAGTTGGTTGATCAATACGGATGCGTGGTGCGGCCTAAAATCATGAGTAAATTCCAGAAAATAAAGAATTTCGGTCCTTCAGCATCAGTGGTCTCGTTTGCTTATTTCCAAGCATTCAAATTCCCTGATTCGATGAATGTGCACTTCCAATGCGTAATTCAAGTTTGCCGATACAATTGTCCAGAACCAAAGTGTGGGCTCGGTGCCGATTACGGTGCATTGCTAGGTGGAAATGCGCTTAGTGCAGGGGAATACGGCTTACCAAATTCACCTCATTCCGAATATGGTCCACCGCCACCAGCACCACACGCTGAATATGGAGTGCCTCCAGCATTCCCAGACCCGAGACATCCTGCAGACGCAACTGGTTCCTTCTCCGAAAAACGAGATGATGCTGTACCGCCCCCGCAAGCACAAGTATCTTCTACACCAAACGCACCTAGTCCTTCATCACCCGCTCCTACAAGAGAAGACGACGAGGTCAATCTTCCACCGCCGCCACCTCCAGGACGCCGCGGTGTTTACAACACAGTAAAGAGGAAAGATGAAGGTCATGGAAATCTGGCTACATTAGGAGGTCGCCCTCGCTCAGTGGAAGATTTGCCAGAAAGAATAGTTGGAGTTCGGCTCCGACGCGACACGTCGACCCCCACGCGTATCTATAAACGAGATGCACAAGAAATGACGGATGTCAACACAAGTCGCACAATCCAAGTAGTGGCACCAGGCGACGTCAACTTCGCATTAAACAACGCTGCAGCCAATGAAACCGTAGTCATCCAGTCTCCAGCGAGTGATCCCGAGACGATATGTATGTCAGTGCCGTCGTTCGTGGCCGGTTTAGTCATGTTGCTATTAGTGTTGATCGTAGCGTCTCTGGTCGCCGCATTTCTTTTCGTGCGAGTGCGAGCGCTCGACAGGAAAGGCGCGCACGGGGCAACGGCTTACTATGAGACAGATTACGTGAAACACACTAACTAATAAAACTTTGGTGCGGCATGTGTGACGTGAGGACGTTCAATAAACATTTCTTGGATCCAAAGAGCGTGCGCGCTTCGGCCCCGGCCGGACGGCGCGCGGCGTCGCGTCGATAGCTCGACTTCGGCGGCGCAACGCTGTCGCGGTCGCGGTCGAACCTCAGCAATAACGTGATGTGTGACTTATTTATTTAGTTGTCTAGTGAGCGTGGTGTATGTGTTCGACTGTTTGTAAATTATTTTACTCGTGTGTAAAGCACCCTGTATCTGCCTTATAGCCGATACGTCTGTTGTAATATTGTAAAGAGTCGTAAGTAAGGAAATAGTGTAAGTTATATACCTACCAATAAAAATCATGTGTGAGAACTCTATTTTTTGTCGTATTATTTGTAAATGTGACGATACTGAAAGTTATCAATATTCTTTGCTTTTCATTAAAATAGATACAAAAAATATGATGTAGATGACATCTTGAATGTACATAAACTTTCTTAGATAATTTCGAAATATTGTTTAGCAAATAAAACTAGAAATAAATTGTTTAAAGTTTATCTAGGTAACCCAATATTCTACAACTTATCAAGACATCAAATATTATAAACGTATAAATAAATAAACAGTTATGAGTATTGTTTCGAAACAAACATATTAAGAATATCATCTCCAAGGTCTCTTTTTTCTACTATAAGCCTCTATGGGTGTATCCTTTGACGATTGAACTAGATTTAAAATCGACGGGCATTCTTCACGAGTAGGAGATCTGTACAATAATTTTAATCTCTTATCATGTCTCTCTCCTACGATATTGATGAAATCCTAGAAAATAAAATAGGGCTTAAACAATAATCTGAGTATAATGGGATATCAATGTTTTTACATCGCCAGCGCACATTGCACACAGCGTATTTTAGGCGCATTGTACACGTACTTCAAACTCGGTAACACACAATTTCTGGAACGCATTCAAGATCTATACTTTTACATGTACACATGCATGTATACGCTGAAAGTGAGCGTATCACAAAGTAAAGCCATCAACTAGGTCAAAATATTTGTATATAAGTTAAGGTTTAATACAAAAAACCTTTATAGATCTGTTTATACCGCAAGATCCAAAATATCTAGAGTGAATATTTGCTAAAAACAAATAGTTGACACAATATCTACATTAACACAATTTAGGTACTTAATAAACAATCTGGGTAAGTAATCAGTGACAAAGTTTGTAATGATAAATGTGAATGTAGGTTTTCCAGAAGAAGACTGCAGCAATGGTTCAAAGCTTTATGTGAATGTCATGCCTCCAAAATGTTAGATAATGCCAACTTATAACACATTATACCTCACTTGTTTACTGGTAGCTTAGTGCTAGTGTGTATTGGCGTGTCTAAAGGGGACTAGGGTGAGTGGCGCCTACCCTACAAAAAGCCTTGCACTTACCAAGACCCTGCGTAGTGCATACCGTATTGAATTCGGTTACCTTTTATTCCGCCAGCTGCCCCCTTAGATAAAATTCGTAGCTATGCCAATGTATGTATACAACAAAGGGAATAGTAAGTATTAAAACTATATAATTCAAATCTAATATAACTAGTGTAATGTGCAGAATGGATTTACTTACTTTATAAAATAGCGGTGGTTTGGAAAACTTAGGTTGATCAACAGCGTTCTTGGGCGATATTATATTTTTCTCACATTTGAGAGGAAAAAAAGTTGTGGTAGCAGCACAGCGGCCGAATGGAGTCGGTGGCACGCGCTTCTGTTGAACTGAGCATCGTATGCGACTCGAAAACATTTCAGTCTGTGTCGATCTATTTTTCTTTTCTACCTGCTTTTTTGAAGAAGTTAGCTACAACCAAAGTTTTAACGCTGTCTAGAAATTATTTATATTAAACATTTATACTACAGTGATAATTTTGTGAAACACAAGATAATGAATGAATAAATTTCATCGGATCAACTGAACACCTCCAAGATGAGAAGTTAGTATTAGATAACTAGTATAGATGTAATTTGACAAATGCTAATGATTATGTATCAATAATGAGCAAAAAGATTACAAAAGACGTAACTGCATCACATACAAAGCTCTCTCTACGCTGTTGGGGATGGGCGGGTTGTATCCTTCGCAGTAACGTTTTCGGCGTGGTGGGGGACGGCAGGGCGCAGTAGGTGCGGCATATTCTAGGCACGCGCAACGTGGATTGCGCCGATGGGGACTTAGGGGAACGAATATTTCTTCGAAAACGGTGGGTACGTTTCCGTTCGCCTTTAGTATTCAGGTTCTAATAAATAAAATGAAACTTTGTTAACTCATTTGTCTCAAAATTATATTATAAATAAGATTTACAAATACATATTTTTTATGGGAATACGTACATGAAACCATTGTTTTATGCAAAAATCTAATTAGCAAGTTAATGCTTAGTTGTAGATTATTACCTGGTTTATCAGCGGAGGGGACAATGGGAACGGCGGTGACGGCAACAACTGGCGTGACCGGGAGCGAGTTAGCCGCGCTGGCGGCCTGAGAGACTGCGCTCTCGATGCTGTTGGCGGCATTAAACAACAGCCGGCACAGTTCGCACCCGGCAGCAGAGAATGCTGTCAACATACCACTTTAGTGTCAATGTTGAAATTTAACACAATAACATTTTAATTTTGTAAATTGCATTTGGCTCTACTTTTCACAATAGCTTTACGTGCGACCCTCAAGCTCAATTTTTTTTACATAGATTCTCATTTTATTTTATTCTTTAGCAACTTTTTTATCTTTGTGTAAACATAGCGCGTTCAAAAAATTATACTATTTAATATATCTTAGAGAAATGTACCTACTGGGTAAATAGGAAAAAAAGACGTAGGTACATCAAAAGAAGACACGATTCGATTGCTACTGACGCTCTCATGACGTGTCAATTCATCTTTACAATGAACAACATAAAGCAAGTAAAAATACTAGATACGTAAGATGAATAGAGATGAAAGCGCGATGCGAGATGGAGCGAGGCTCGTACATCGGGAGCAGCACCTGGGTCGAGGTGGGAGCAGCCAGGCGCTCCGGGCGGCAGGCGCTGGTGATCACCGCCCGCCGGACCTGCTGCGCCAGCCACACCCGCCCCGTGCACGTGCAGCTTTATGTTGTTGCGGACCAGGTGAGGCTTGATCTCCTCGAACCAGACGTCGCATAACTGATAATTCAATCAAATGTATACCGACAGTCTTTCCGCGCTGATTTTAAGTAAGCAGTTTTATTTCCAATCACATACAAAACAAATGCTCATTATTTTTAACGAAAAGAGCACAGCTGCACTTATAGCCTAGATACCTTTCTACAATCTTTATAATAGGAATCAGAAAAACATGTTTGAATGACATATCCTATTGATAAATTCATCGCTAGGACATAATATTCTTATACATAACGTTCGCGTTAACGATTGTAGAAAGGCATCTTGGTTACAGCCCTTGATTTGTAATCGCTAGTTGATGTATAGATTACGTATTTATGTAGCTATAAAAATATAGACTGTAAAATGATATTACTCACGCCAACTAAAGCATTTTCAAGGTCGTATCTAATTGTTTTTGGTATTTTATTTCTATTACGCTTCTCGGGTAGCTGTTTCGGGGCGGGAGCATAAGGACCGCTGTCTCCTGACGCCTTATTAATGGCAACGTGCGGACGATTGCCATTGCCTGCAACCATTACAGACGCCTTCCTCATACGCGGCTGTGACATTGTTGGCCCGACACACTCAGACCATCCACAAATAAATATAATTCAAAACCCAACTTGAAACGCCCTTCAATATACTCTTAAAAATAAATATGTTTAAAAATATAGATCAAAATGTTGACATCAAAAGATGCGCTTTCAACTGTTATATCAAATGCCAGTGTCAAATGAATTGTTTGTAGGTAAGTGCACCTAGCAATAAATAATAGATTAAATAAGTTACCAAACATATGATACATACTACGGAAATAGGTTTCATTCATCAATAAACATGAAATAAACAAGGCCGGATTAAACTTCAGGCAGATAAGGCAACTGACTAGAGACACTGCGCCCCGAGAAAAAAAGAAAACTTTTCTTAAAGTGAAAATTAAATTTAAAACATTGTTTGAATGAGAATGGTATGCTATGGTTTTCATTGTTTTACATGTCATCGTTGTCTTTCAGTTCCTTTTTGATTACATTTTAAATTGCGCATACTTTTACGCAGCGATTTAAAAGTGAACGCCAACTTAAGAGGATATGATGATGATGGCACCTAAAAAGAGTCCTTTTAACATCGTTAATAAAAGTTTTTTCGTGATATTCATAAAAAAGATGTGTAGATTTTCCGGATAATGAATATGAATATTTATTCTAAGTAATGTTTGGCGTCTATTTAATCAAATAAGCCGAGGGATTTAAAAAAAAAACTACGCCAGAAATCTCATGCTGCCAAGACATTGCATCCGGTGTTATTTCTATTACAGGCACTAAAACACAATAAATATTATGTTTATAGTACTGAGTTGTGGCAAAATCATGTTTTTTTAAGATTTTTTTATAAATTGTAATAAATTATATATCATGACGCGTGGGTTTGTTTAATGTTGTTGGTAAATTAAGTGCTGGTATTACCTAACGGAATTCAACGAAACTACACCGAAAGCCCTAAAGGCTACAATGCCCTACGTTCTAGTGTAAATGTTGTTTAGTTACGGTCAGCCCTGAAGGGGTAGGCAGAAGTGCAACGGGGGACCCACTTTTTGCCAAGTGTGTTCTGTCCCATAATGTGATAGGGGGCGAGCTTATTGCCATATCGGGCACAAATTGTAGGCTTCGGGCTTATACTGAGCAGAAAATTTCAATACCACTTTGCCCGATTTAGGATTCGAACCCGAAAAGTCAGAAAGGTGATGACACCCCATATACCTGCATGAATCGCTCACGCGATACAAGCACGCCACCGAGAAAATCAATAGTACATAGGAAGGAAGGCATATAGAAAGATCTTCCATATTAAATTCTTATAATTCATACATTTGGTCTTTGACCCTGTAGGTATATTATTTATTTTATTTTAAATACGTACAATTTGTACTTACAACTAACCCAAACGCTCGTTGTGGTCGTCAAAAAAATACAGCATAACGCCATCTAGCTAAAAAGCCTGAGATTATTTAGATAATTGGTTGTCTTGTTGAAATTATAGTTAAAATTTTAATAACATTATCATTAGAAAAATAACTCACATTAAAGTACGGAATGCCTGCTCCGATCCGTCCAACTTGCAATTTGCCAGAATAGATTGAATGCTTAATTTTCTTTTACAAAAAAAATATATAACATAATATGTGGGTACTTCATCACATGCATATTACAAAAGAATAATGTGCAATAATTACAAGTGATTGCAAAAATTAAACCCGAATCTTGTTAATAGCAATGAATACCACTAACTTGAAGGCCGCATTTTATTCTTCTGGCTCATATATACGACAATTCACATCTAAAATATTTAGTTTTGTTACTAAAAGTAGATCGAAAGAAGATGATGTAATAAATATGAACGAAGTTTTATTTTACGGTGGGTCGGACGAAGAACAATCCAAGCAAGTGGGTTTGAACAATCTCCAATGCATTGCCTACATAATCCAGCATGCCTGCAGATCAGTCGATGTGTGTGTGCCGAGCCTCGCGAGCAATACCATCATCAAAAGCCTCATGAGCGCCGCGAAGCGAAACAATGTAAAGATAAGGATAGTGGTACACAGTGACGATTTCCACTGCCTGCAATCCTTCACTGAAAACGGGATTCAAGTAAAAGTGATCAACTCAGCAGTGGCATTAGAACACGACTTTATTCTTATAGATACTTCTGGAGATTTCGAGGATGCAGTAGCAGTTATAGGATCCATTGATTACGAACCAAGCCGGGTAAACTGCAACAGTGACGCCACTATTCTAACGTCTGATATTAAAGTTGTGAATGCCTTGATGAAAGAATTCGACAGAGTATGGCATTCTGAAGAAAACGTTATATTTCAAAATAAAGATTATAAATCCTGTTGAGTAGGAGAAAATAAGTGATCGATTCGTTTTTATTTATATAGATGCAATTATTAGAATTTTACTTACCCTTGATAAATATTGTTATTAGAAATAAAATTACGTCAGTAACAAAACATATTTCGATTTTATTTTCCTTTGATCATTGTGAGATTATCATTATAATTGTATTACATTGATATTCATTACAAAAAGTAGATTTATAAAAATGTTTGTACTCGAGTGCATAAGTTAGCCTAAGCATTTCATATAAACGGGCTCAACCGAACTATATCAGAAGCTGAATAGTTATAAGGCCTGTTTCACACTGACCAAGTAAATGTTATGCCAGTACAATATCAAGCTAACGTACCTAGTACTAATTTGATTACTAATTATTGAGGAGTACAGTTGATAGTTATTTGCACTAATTTGTCGTACTGTATTTAGTTGACGAATTCCATTTACTCAGACGTGGAGAAATCTATGCATCCCACCCATTAGCTCATAAATCGAAAAGCATAATTTTACTTATTATTCTATTAATACATATTTAAAACATTTTTCAACTACTCATGTAATTAAAAAAATAGTCAGTAATTGTAAAATGTAGTTGATTTTCTTTTATATTTACCATAATATTCATTAAAACGGGTTTCCAGTGAAATCATACTTTTGATATACGACTTAATGCGTGGGATCCATCGAAATAGGCGCTTATAATCATCGTATATTTTTAACATGACAATTACTTCATATTCAGTACAATGGTTACCACAATTACCTATATTGTCTACACATTATGAAATCCTCATAATCGACACAAAACCATCTGCCGCAACTATTTGTATGCAAGTATATTATTATTCCAAAACTATAAGTCTTTAAGAACCTCTGTATTACATCTTTGTTAACTTATAATACTTTTATTTATAGTTTCTTATGGTTTACACCTCCGGAACTTCCATGCTAATCTACGTAAATCCTACGCACACATAAGGCCGTCATTTAAATCACTTGGCCGAGTTGATAACTTTTGGCCGACAAGGGCATTTATTGAACCGGACGGTCTTTGTTCGAGATGTGGCGCGAGCGTTGCGGTCCGCATAAGTGACAAAACCAATTACCAGAGCAGAGAAGCTTGTGAACCAAAATAGGCGAAACAACGAGAAATATACGCGTGTCAAGCCCGGCCATCGATCAAAAACCGCTCGCCACAACAAATGCCTTAAAGCTAGAACGCATTAGCAATGATGTTTGGTAATAATAAGAGCATAATTATGGTAAGTATAACTCCACCCTGCAGATTTATGATGAGCAAAACATTGGCAATTTTCAGCGTATGCGTAACATTATAATTTAAAATTATAGTGATGTTGGAAATTAACTAAAGTCGAATACTTTGGTTTCGTAGTGTTACCTTTTCACTTTCACTCATACACTTAAATGCATAAAATAATCTAGGTACAAATTATTATTTTTCACAATGTGCGTCGGTGGCTTCTTACAAGTTCAACTTCAACAAAAGTTTAAATTAATATAGGAATAAAAAGTAACTTTAGACTGTAAAATTTGATTTGATTCGCTATATTCGCCGTGGATATACAAAACTAATAAAATACACATAATTCTAGATTGAAGTAACTATTTATACACATTTTGTTTATGAAACAATAATAATATCAACAAACTAGGTCGGTACTTACATAATTACAGAAATTTACACTTAACTCTGTCCCTATCTCTCTCATACGCTTTGGATAACTCCTGCTAAGTACTCCATTAAGTAATCACTTCACTTATTTACACTGATTTTATCATTGTATCGAAAATATAACATTAGCTTTTTGCGATTGTGATAATGCGAATCTCAGAATATATCATGTTGCATGCTGTCCCACAATTATTATGATCAGTTTTAAATATCGGCATTAATAAATAAATAAATCAGTATGTATGTCAATTTTTTAAAATATATTCTTGTTCTGTTTGGCACAAAATTATGTTTGTCTGAGCAATGGGTATGTATCATAATAATTCGTGTACAATATGTGATTAAACATATTATCAAAAATTAAAATATTATTGTACTACCATGTGAAATAAAAATGATGTAAGCAAATTATATTAATTGAATTATGGAAGTTGATATACAAATTTAAATAATTTATGATACAATTAGGTTTAAAAAAATATCCGCTCCTATCAATAAAATGATGCATATTCAGTAGTATTGCATAAATATAGAACCAAATATATCACAATATTTACAATTCCGTGCCGAGATCCGCATCACAAGGAAGTATCTTGTATTTTCAACTCATTTCTAGGGACATTCACTCAGAACATGATTAAAGAAATATTCACAGTAGAGTTAACAATTATTAACTAACATATTATTATCTACATGGAAAGTTTTCAATCAAGTATCTTTAATCAGTACAATCAATTGATTTTGTCAAGGAGTTGTTGGTACCTTTTCTAAAATTCTTACCAATATAACTGCTTTCTATGAATAGTGACATAGTACAAAAAATATATATTTTGTATCCAACAACTTGGAATAAGCCTAATCTATGTATAAGAACAATTTCAGCTTTAACAAGTTGGTTACGAGCGATATATTATGTTATTAATATAAATACTTTTATTTGCTTACGAACGTCACTACTCACAAAACGCAATGATATGCACCGCATCACACTTCAAACATATGCACATTGGTCAGGCGTAGCTTATGTCTATACCACTTCCACATGCACAAGACTAGCAATACTAGCAACACGAGTAACACAAGTGACAGTAGCGGCGGCGTGTGTGCCACGGCGGTGACGCACACGCGCCGCGACCCCTAGTGTGCGGGTTGGCACAGCGGACGTCATACGTCGACGTCGACGTCACTGTCGTGTTCGTGCGTGCCGGCCGTGCCCGCCGTGCCGGCCGTGCCGCCCGACCGAGGCGACGACTCAGACGACTCCTCCGCCGAGCCCTCCTCGTCCATCATTATCGCCGCCGGCAAACATGCTGACACTTCTTGCAACTGACTGGCGTAAACTGCAATACAATTGCAAATAAATACAACTTTAGTTAAAATGACCTCAACTCAATAGGCTTTATGTCCTGTTGTTTAAAATTATTATAAATGCATTATTGGTAAAGTAAGTTTATTTGATTTACCTTTAATATTAGATGGCTTGAGATCAGCACTATAGTTGAGTGACTCCTCCATAGCTTCCATAGTGAGTGTATCTGTGTCCAAACTATCCATAGACCCTGAACATGACGGGGAACTATCTGGATTTGAATTCAATGTCAATTGCACTGTCTCAAGCTGTGGTATATGTGGCCGCACCTGAAAATACAAAAAAATTGCCAAATTAAATAACTTATCTACTTAACGCTTACATATATATTCAAAATTATTTAAAATATTGTTTGATATAAAACATACTACACACTAACAAGTAAACAAATTATGTTTGACAAGTAATCAGAATGGTATGGAACAGATGAGGAAACTTTTTCAGTCATACAAATGAGAAGGTACAAATCTGTCTTCATACCTGGAATCCGGAATTTTTTTATTTTTTAAATAAAAAAACACAATCAATACATATAAAGAATTTATCATTAATTAATTTATACCCACCTTCATTCCATCTGGTCTATGTGGGTTTCTGCAACCTTTACATTTACATTCGGTACATGGTTTACTGTCCACATAACAAGGACATCTCTGCCCACAACATGTTAACTTCCCCGGAGTAGCTGTTGCATTGCCACATCTACATCCTTTTCGTTTACTACTGGCTGAATTACGTTGTCTATTGGAGGGCTTTTTAAAACCTAATTGACTCTGGAAATTATAAATATGATTATAAATAACACTGACACAAAACAATTGATTTTAAGCAAATTAATGTTATTCAAACATCTGTTTCTCTAAGAATCTATTTTTGATTGTGATTATATTTATGATCTGATATTCTAGAATGATAGTAATAATGCATCATATTTCTGCCATGCAAATCTGCAATTAAATTGTTCACAATATGATGTAATAGGTAACATAGTAATGTTTGCAATAAGAATAAGTGAAAGAACACTGTTCTTTATTGACTTACTAACAATACTTAGTACAATATTGTTATTTATACCATTTAATTTATCTATTATAAAAGTTGGTCAAACAATTGAATGGTTTCAATACTAAATACTAAAAAATTGTGATTATAGTTTAGCTTATAAATACATGCATTGATTTATGTTTGAATATGGGTTAAAAATATTCAAACATAAATCAATGCATGTAAACAATTTGTAAATTTTTGTTTGAAGAATAAATGGTGTATGAATAAATGTTAGCTGTAGAATCTAAAAAACCAGTAATATATAAATCTTAAGATAATTAAACAGTAAAGTCATTAATAAAGTTTAATTCACAGTCACAGACCCATAACATTTACCTTACTTTCTCTAGTAGTTGTCTCACTTTGTGGTGAATCTATATCATCAACAGCTTTCCTTTTAATTGTGATTTTGTTGCCAGATCCCGCATACATCACAGAGTATAGGGGAGAACCGTTAGAGGTTGACCTAGAGTTTGGTGACTCTTTGGATGTTCTCGCTTCTGAATGATTTGATGATGACGCTGCCTGAGTTTGTGTTGATGCTGAATTTGTGTATACACATGGTAATATACTGTACGCAGACTTTGATAAACCCGCAGTACTTTTGTAGTCATCTGTAAACCCTGCTCCTTCCTGTATCAAGTCTATTAACCCAGAGCTAGCAACCGTACCTCCATTTATACCTGCAGATATCTCATCTTCATCTAATAAAATTTTATAAACGTCCGTACCCATAAAATATTCACACAACTTTTTATAACACTGAAGCAGTATCCTTAATTGTAAATTTTCTGCATAGTTTTCATAGTCTTTACACCAACTACATGAAGGTTTTAATTTCTTACGTCCTCCTTTGCACTTTTTACACACATGATGCTGGCAGCCAGAACTGGTCGGCGTGTACGGCTCCTTGAGCAAGTTACCACACACAGTACACGATAGAGATTGCCGTAAATACGGAACTAAACGAAATAAATCTATCCATGAGGATTTATCTGCGGGGTCTGCTAATATAATAAGCCTACATGTAGAAACGTATAAACTCGTCGCATTCATTGTTATAAATTTACTTCCACAATACTGTCATTTATGTTAACTCGTTTTGTTTAGTTTACACAAAAATACACAAATGAAAAGCCGCAAATCTTTCTTCGAAAACTCCAAATTGTCAATGTCAATAACTGTCAATTGTCAACTCATGTCAAAAACAGTTTTTGTTCCAAACTTGCAAAGTATCTTTAGCATTTCGAAAGTCCGTTTGCTTGAACATATTTATCAAAAAATAGTATTTTAAATATAAATAATAATTAATATAAGCAACTATTACATACGTTTTTGCAAATACTGCATAATTTCGTTTCTGTTTTTCTGAACGTAAATAATTGAATATACTAGCTGACACTATGTGTGTATAACAACATTTCGACAATCATTGTTAAGGTTTATTGTTTTACACCATTTTGTAAAATTGGTAGGTAATCGAAATAATTTATAAATATTAATTACTTACATTTTAAGTTGGGAAAATACATACATGTAATTAAAAAAAAAGCCGCAAGTGAATTTGTAAACGTGTAAGGTATGCCTCGATTCTCGAAGGGCGCCAAAAACAAAACTCTAAATTCAAAATGCCAAAATAATACGTACGTAACTGAGTACGTAATAATTATAATTTACATCTACAAGTTTCAACCACGGTTTAATAATATTAGGCAAATTAAAGTTGCAAATAAAAATCATAACCACATATGTACCTATAAGGAGGTTTTCATAAGGAGCCGTTCAAGTACTACATAATGCATTTTTTTCTTGTAAAACGTTACAATGCGTTACAGGGGCGGGAGGGGGTTCTCGTACAAAGTGTTATGTATAGGTTTTTTTTTATTTTAAAACAATAACAAAGGTATTTTCAATAATCTTCAAAAATAGCGTTACGTAATACTTGCACGGCCCCTAAAGAGATTCTCAACATGAATTCGAAACAAAATGTGATTTATGTGATACATAGAGCACGTAGCCAATTTAAAATAAAGTCGTAAAAATTGATTTTGGAAATATTATTGGAATGTAGCTTTTCGATCGAGAATAAATAAATACGCCGATACATCAGAGTTAGTAGGGTTAAAATTCGTGACCGACAGTCCCACTCCCTAGCTTTTAATCGTGTCATCAGTGGCAGAAAATAAGCACGTCGTAAAGTGTGTAGGTACTACTACGTGTACGGACGTAACCGAAACAAAGTTTGTTCAACTAATAATTAATTGGTTTTAGACTTTTTAAGACTGACAATCTTCTGTTATGTCTTTTAAATGAATATTAATGTTATTCAATGAACATTTTTGTTGCTTATTTCTTTTCTCGACTATTTTATTAAATTAAATTTGTCTTTTAACATTCTCGTTCTAAAAACTACAAGATGAACTCAAGCGAACAATAATGAATATGTAAAAACCGTGCACGAATACAGACGAATAAATTGTTTAAATATTCTTCTTCGTGCTTGATCGTCTATAGCAATCAGCAAGTATCTAAATCAATAGTGCATAAACTTTTTTACTCATAGAAATCTTTTAAAAATTTTCCGATTCCGGTAAACGCCCTGCAGCAAAATTTCTACCATATTCCCCACAAAATGCAAATTTTTACATGTAACATTCGCTGAGCTTCTTAAAATATTATTTCTCTACATTGATAGATAAAGCTAACCAAATATTTTAGTTCTTTACTAATCAAACCAACTAGCTCAGGTACCTGCCATTATTATTGTTGTAAACTGAAATGTTTATAAATTTATTAATCAACTTGAGATTTGGGGATAATGGAGAAAAAATAAATTGGAGTTTGAGTATTGCTCATTAAATATATCTAAAGCCTTCCTCGCGAACCAACCAACCCCATATTATTTTCTTATTATAAATTAGAATCGTCGCGCAAACTTTTCACATCGGTCGCAAAGTGGGTTTGACTTTATATGTTACTTAGCTCAGTTAAACCAATTTTTCTTTAAAACAATACTCGTGGTTTATTAACTTAGAGTTCATTTTCTGCGGCACACAACTCATATTATTATGGTCATCTTTTTAGGTTTATGATTTAAACCCGCACAATTTAAGTACCTACCTAAGATCTACTAATATGTTTTTATTACATTTGTAAAACGTCATTGCCTGCCTATGTGTAGTGCATTATGCATAAACCGATGATTGAAATTGATTTAACACAAAGACACAAACTTAGACTACGTTTTATCAACGAAAAGTGCACAGAAAAAATTATCGCATGAGAAGAGACGCGCGCTAGAGCTAGTAAGTTGATAAATAATGACGGATATGAACATCTTTACCGAGAATTCCGTGTCTTTTGTGTAATTGTACCTAATTGAAATCATATTTTTCCCGCTAGTCTTAACACTAACGCACGATTTAAAAGACAAAGCAGGCAAGTAGAAAAGAGTAAATATCACGAATTAATACTCGGGTACTTGGAGATTAGAATAAATATCGGAAATCAAAAATTTTGTTTTCTAAAATAATCTGTCACTCCACAGTTTTTTGGATATTCCTCTCTTATATCTAAGTACCTAGATATAAGATAAGTATCTACTTATATTCCAAAATTTAATGAAATGAGTAGGTAAGTACATGTTAATTATTGTGATTGTCAACTTTTCTTGGTCACGCATTGCTTCTTTTTAAACAAAATATTTTCATCACGTGAATATTTGAAGACCACCAATGCGCCGTTCTTGCTACATTATCCAATTGTAGCCACTTAAAGAACTTGTTAGTCCCCGCGTAGCCACCTACAATTCTTTATAATCTATATCATACCAATCGTCAACATGTTTTGCACTTCGTAAAATATTCTCTTCCAAGATTGGCATTATTTTACCTTTATAAGTTGCACTAATGATTGTACTTAACTAATTTCCTTATCTAATAGACTCATTTACTGGGCAATATGACCGTTATCAAGCAGATAGGTACCTATTAAATCAAAACAAAGGCAATCGTTTACTCGGTAAACAGAAGAACTATTATAGGAATAAATAATGCACGAACAATCGGAGCATTTAGATACGAACGTACATCTATTAAGTGCGCGTCAGTCCCAAATCATCGGTGCGCGTTGGTATTATTGTCTCAACGGTGGTAGAGTTGATACCGGGTGCGTAAGCGCAGCACGCTGATAAAAGATTACAACCACCAGTATCTCTTGATCGTCCGGCGTAGAAACATCTTTCGTGGAGTCACTTGTTTAATTGAATCAATTCGTCTTCCGTCGCATGCGACCACCATAAGTGCCTGGATGTCCTGCGTCAACTTTACCACTAATAACATAACACTTAAGTGTTGGTGATGTGAATCCTCAAATGTGATTGTGCGGGAACATGTCATGTTACTTATAAGTCACAAGATGTACAGGTAATCCATATTGATAAATATATCTAATACATGCCTATACAAAGGAATCCACATCCGATCGTACATTTAACTAATAGGTATATATATCATATCTTTTGTTTCCTTCGAAGACTTATCATTATCAAGGCTTAAAATGTTAGTTTCCCCTCAACAGTGTATGGTATCAGGTATAGAAGTTGCTTCGTTGCAATATAAAACTAAGGTTTTTTACTTACATAATAATAATAGAGCTAAGTTTAAATAGGAGCTCTATGTCTCTACCGAATTTGAAATCGCATTTGGTGAATCAAATATGTGTTATCAATATTCGGGCTATTACAATTTTATGTTTCACCATACCATTATCTTAATTACCTGGCTAACGAATCTTGAATTAAAACGATAATGACATATCAATTACTATCAAATTGAATTCCCTGTTAGGAATTTTCGTTTATTTAATTTAACATTTTATTTTAGGTATTCATCAATTTATTATAAATCAAAGTTAGTGTGAATCATTTATTACGGCGTATTTTTTGGTCCCTAGTAAATGTTCCTTGTCTTATCAATTATCGCTTTTGTTGTCTGACGTACATACAAACGTTAGTAAATTTCAAATACATAGAAGTTAAGTTAGTGTACCTAAACCTTTATATTACTAGCAAATACGAATAACATAGGTAATATGAACCAACATTAATCTCTAAATTCTAATTCAGATTTTACAACGAAGAAAATTAAGATTAATCAAATAACAATCATATATCAAAAATATATAATCTCTTTAGGTAAGTACTTCAGTGAATCATTTTTTCTTTTTATTAGCATTGCCAGGGGCGTGGGTGCATCATAAAGATCAATCAGACAATTGGGGTCGCCACTCGCCACGCACTATGCGCAGGAGTGTCCCTAACAAATATACCTATAGCTTCCGTTGAACCTAACAATTGGATCAAATTGTTTTCGGATTCATTCTCTATAACTGAAACGCCCTAAGATCGATTTCAAGACACTATCATTATTTACACATCCATCCTTTGTGATGTCATGGCGGAACTATTTGTTTTCTTGGAAAATTTTACTTCCACAAAGTCATATTCAGTTTTCTTAAGTAACAACTGAGAACTTTTACTGCCATTTTGATGGAATCTAAATTCCATCGCGGATAACGTAAACGTATTTGCACAGAATATTATGTACCTATCTATTATTCATAATTTTTCTGCCAATGGTTTAGCTATATTCCTCCCCTAGCCCGGCCCGATATTGCTGTTGATGAAGAGATCATAGTATTCTTCAAAAAGAACCTCATTGTAGTGTACCTACCACCGTAATGTATGTATAATGATCCACTTGATTCAGTACGGTATTGCTTCAATAATTGTTTCGAACCCTAACATATTTATATAGTATTGGGTATCAGCACTTGTTAAGCAAGTGTCAATACTTTATATTGAAATTATTTCGTTGTCGTATAAAGTCTTATGTGAATCATATCGAAATATTGCGAAATTTTTGCTTGAAACACAGCTTCATAACAAGACCACAATTAAAACCAATTAATTTGACCTTAGGATGAATTAAGACGATTGACTCAAGACCTTTGATAACTTAACGGTACACTCAATTCAAATTCTGCGAACTTTTGTTCGTAACTACTTTGAATACCAGTATAATTTCAAAAACTAATCGTCGGGTAAGTACTCTTCGGTGCCATGTCTTTTATAAGTCATTAATCACATATCTCTCTACGATACAAGCATAAATCAGTGCGGAACAATAACGATGATAGAATTCAAATGCTTTTGAAATTCTTATTGTCATTAAATTTATAAATATTTACATTCATCGGATCGTAATGTTTGAGAACGAGTATTCCCTGAGCGCACGAAGCTTCCATTTTACCAATTTCATCCAATTTTGCTCGATCATTGTTTATGTCTATCACCAATGTGCTATTATTCATAACTAAAATTATTGGAAGAAGCCATACGGGTATTATTTGAGCATTCATAGCAGATTAAGTACTAAAATAAATGTAGTTTGTTTTTGCTAGTTAGAGGAAGAAATAGTGCATATTTTAAAATATAAACAAACAGAGGATTAAAGTCAGTTTAATTCAAACATATCTGTATTTTTTGGGTTTTAATCGTAAAACGAAAAATAAAAAAAAAATCAGTATCATATATTTATTATATTTTAACAAGAAAACATTTACTTACTATGTTTAAAAATTTAAATACCTACAAGTAGTGATCGACCGAAGTTTGTTTTCAGTTTCGGTTGCAGTTTTGTTTTAAGAGTCAATTAGTTACCAACTTTATTTTAATTAATTGAGACACAATTAAATTCGGAGATAAAGTACATCTATTGTTACTGTATTCTATTCCCATTGTCAATTTCTGTGTTTAACATTATTTACTATCAATAATATTAAGAGATAAAATTGCGAACATATTCATAAAACTAACAATTAAACTCATATAAACTTTTTTATAGTTTTTTAAATGTTTTTTTATCTCATCACTCAGATACTGACTACTAGCCACGTATAGAGCTACAACACTAGCTAGGTATCCCTGTACACAAAAGTAATCAATCTATCACATTTAATACTTTCAGATAGAGACAAAGACACTAGTTTTGAATCATAACACACGCATATCAAACTCTAATACTCGAAAGTAAATCTTATCTTAATTCCGTTGTATAGGGAAAATTCGCTCGATTAAACGTATCCAAACACAATTTTTGGTTAAGCGTTGGTTGACTCACTCATTAAGTTTTCGTAATAACACTGATAATAGCAAACACATAGAGGTATTCACCTTGACAATTTTATCGATAACCGCGCCGAATTATAGTAAAAATATCTTTATCTTTATCTTCTGTGTCAAGTTTTATCAAGATTACAGCTTTTAATATAAAAAGTAAAGTATTTGAACTATCTAGGGCATGGCCAATTAGATATAAATCAGGTCAAAATTGCAATATTTAGTTATCCATGAAACTTTTTATATTTTAATTACTTGTTAAAACTTGAAGAAAGAAAGTATTTCTCACTCAAATGAGACCTTAACTAATTAAATATGGTGACGAATATCATGTATAGCCGTTAGTATATTCCCAAATAAATATTTAACATCCATCTTGAAAACTTCTATATAACGTAAATGCACTACAAAAACTTCACATGCACTTTTCTACCGTAAAACGTAATGGGGACTTGGCCTATCTTAATCTATGTGGCAAATATCATGCATTGCATCCAGCCTTTCCTGCTTTTACTTCTAAGAAACATGCACGCATCTTCATAATTCCGTTTCCATTTATTATATCAGGATAAAACATAAACATGAGCGCAATCTCTAGATTCAACACAAGTACATACTTGTATGTAAGTATTGTACTTGTATAATGTTTTGAATTATTGGAACTACGCATATTCCCTCCCCCTAGATTTTTCCTTCATGTATTGAATGCTGGTCACGCCCATGTACATAAACGATATATACATAAGTAAGATTACCACAATATTTTATACCTACTTATACCTACCCCATGCCAGGCGGAATGATAAGATGCCTCTTGAAGAGCTCTGTCCAACACTCACCTATTTAACAAAGCATGATAAGCTGTTAGTAGTTATTAAGGAAAGGATGAATACGAGTATAACAACACCTACCTATACAATGCGAAAATCATAACTCCCTTTAGCTTTACCATATATAAATAGTAAAGGGCCATATAGGAACAGATATATATTAGACAAGAAAATTATCATAAAAAAAAACAATTTTTCATTAAGGGGATCCTTAACATTCCTAATAGTTTTAAATAAGTACGTCTCTACGAGTTGAATATAAATTTAACGCTCAATTCAACTTAGCTCAAACTGCAAGATATAACATATTTAATGGGTAAATCTCGACTGGAACCACTGCCAGCTGGAATACTTAGTGTAAGCATTAACACTTTTAAAAAAACTATACGCTCAAATCGAGGAGGTAGCATACTTCTAGCATATTATGTATAGTATGTCTAACAACAGACACAACAAAGCGGCTGTCCGCGTGATTGAGGCGAGGCGGCGGGAGAGGCATGTCCGTTGTCCGCTTATATTACTCGTCACATCACGAGGACGATACACATTAACAACTGCACCATCCCATTATTGCATTACTTTAAACCCTCTAATTTGATATTATTTCGCGTCCATTATTTTCATTATCTGTGCTGACATAACGTTAAGAATATAACTTATTTTACATTGTCACTACATGATGAAGGCAAATTACAGGTGCGGTACAACATTACAACGCAAATAGTATTTTTCAGAAAAACTGTTTCCGCACATTCGTCATTCCGATTTAGTCATTAATATTTGCAGAACGATAACATTATACGGGTCAGCTTACTTTTATCATCCCCGCCTAATTGAAGCTAATTTATATTTGATTATTATTTGATCAATATTTTATTTCACTAATTGCTGATTAAAACATGTATTATCATAGTGTATTATATTATAATAGTGTAATGAAATAATGTCTAAAGAACTTTATAAAAATATAGTAATGCAGAACATTGAATAAGCATATCGCACTAATAGCTAAAAAATGTCTCTAAAAAGATAGATAAGGTAATACAATACTTCCTCAATACATACCTAAAAGCCCTTAGTGCAATTTGTGATATTTTTAAATTATTGCAAAATTTACAGTTTAATTGAATCGTGTCAATTATATCGTTTCTATTTTTTTTTTTTTTAAGAATTATCTTAAAACACTACTTCGCACTGCCAAAGCTCTACCATCAATATAGTAACGCCGAGTCCTCACATTGAGACAAATGATTACAATTAAAGGAAATTAACGATTGTCATAAATAAAATAATAGGTAAATACTACCGATTAGGAAATTTATGTTGATTCAAATAAGCTGTAAGCATATAAACTATTGAATTGTTGTCATTAGTTATCTTTTTATTTGCATAGAAAGTAGGTAAGAAACATTTACGTGATAAAAATGTTAATGATAATAGACATCGTGATACGAGCGAATAATTTGAATCCGGGTCCTTGAAATACTAAATATACCTGGAATACAAAAAAAAAGTATTTCTTTTTTAAAGTATAAGGCGGCAAACAAGCAGGTTCTTTATTATATAACTAATCTCCACCCATATAACCGACAATTCTAGAAATATCTCGAATGCTCTACCTTGCTCTACCTGCGTAATGGAATAGGAATTAGGAAACCCTTAAGATTTAGGATTGCAAATATGAATAAAAATAAAATACTTTATTTATCACGTAGGCGAACAAAGTTGCACTTATGATACGTCAAAACAATGTATAAAAATAATTATATATTATTATTTCTAAACAATATCTCTAGCAATTATAAAATGCAACAGAAAGGGTGCCTTAAATTTTGCCGTAAGTACCTGCCTTAGCTTCATAGTTTGAGATAATAGTAGATACTTTCTAGTCCCGTCAAACTGACTTGTTCAATGTTCATGCTTTGGACAAATAAGTCTTTATCGCGGCACTACAACTTGAGGAATAATGTACCTACCCATAATAAATAATTAAATATAATATATATGTACCTAGGGCAAGCTACATATCAAATAGCGGAACCTCGCCCCCCTCCGAAACCCAACTTTCGAAAACACGCCCTAATATACTTAATGATTTAAAAATTGTGCGAAAATTCAATGTATAGGTCTTTGTGAAATCATTTGGGAAAAACTATATATATGTGTATGTATTATACCCATACACATAGGCAAGTACCTAGCCTATCGCTCGTTTTGATGTCGTATAAAGCCGCGAGTAAAAATCAAAACACTTCAAATCCGATGGACAATCCCACCCATAATGCTTATATTACACTTAAATAATTAGATATTCGCATTTGCGGCGCTCAAGTTTCCAGGACAAAGACCCAGAAACTCGAGTCATGACTGTGACACTAGGCCTTAATTGCCACCACTATTTGCGCGAGCTAATTACATAGAGATAATAATTTAACACCTGAGTATTGTGTTTAAAACATCTAATGCCTCAGAATGACAAGCGTAAGTACTGGTTTTCCCGTCTATAATGTAATATTGAAAGTAAAGCTTCAGCTGTATTCAGTTTTGCTTACTACCATAATATTCATAGGAATATGGAATATCTAAACTATGATTATTTTTTACATCTTATCACAGTATCTGTCTTATCTCACGCGTGGAAGCATCAGTGTTTTCGTAATGTATTCTCAAAAGCGGTCAAGTGGAAGTAAAACACACACATTGAGCGGGTTCTATACCATTACGTTTTACACAATTAGGTATTATAATCTATGTATTATGTGTTTACTTGAATATTTATTTCCTATCGGTCGCCAAATATATTTATCTAGTTATTCACTGGGCGATTAAAAATACTTAATGATTTTTACCGATATGTAAGTACCTACTCCAATGTGGAAGTTGATTGAATGAGTTGGATGAGAACGCCAATTTTATGAAATGACGCATTAAAAAATATTTTGATCCATGAGAACATCACTACTAAAGGAGGAAAAAATCTGTTACCCATAGGTTAAACTATGAATTTACCATTTTTACTCTAGTAAGATGCCCCCGACTCAACACGGACAAACGAATAACAAAAAAATAATTGATATGGTGGTAAATTTTTATGTCCAACTTTTGCAGTGTCTAAGAGGTGCAGGGCACTAAAAATAAAACGCGGTCGCACTACGAAATAGACGACACAATTTATAAGTGCCTCATAAAAATTTAGACTAGATAACAAGTGTCTACTACTACTTACTTATAACTTTTTTATTTCTAGTTCTACGACAAAAAGTTACTGGACCAAAGTTGTAGAGAATTTAATTTGCAACAAAAATGTTTACAATTTTTTTTTGTCAGGTAAATAGTTTAAGAGATTCATCGTAAAAACCATTTCAACCCCTATTTTCAAGATGGCGGCCGTGGGACAAGGGTGGCGACCCCACAAACTTGGTTTTAGCTTTACACGGACCCCCCCCTACACTTCAAAATAATAAAATTGCGTCCTCTAAAAAACGCAACCCCAAATGTAACTTTTCAATGGACTAGATATAAAGTGACAGGTTGCTTTTACGTTTCGTATGGCTAGATATCTAGAAATCCAAATAAATTAATGCCATAAAATGTTCCTACGAATGCACTTAATACAAGGTATAGGTGTATCACAATGTCAGAATGTGATAACCTCTCTCTTAGCAAGAAAACTGAAACTTATTAGTGTCTCTGTATTTACTCAGAAGTATGACCTTATGACCTGAAGCGAGTGCAGCACAAGTTATCTATAGTATGAGACACACTGTTTATCTAGAACGCATAATGAAAGCATTTACAATGCGTACGTACAAAAATTCCAACATAAGCGATAATGACGTGAAAATCGGCGAATTTGTAACTCTACGTTATTACTGGCTAAATAAATATCACAATTTTAATTTAGAGATTGGGTCAGATAAATCATTGTTGCAAACTTGCCAGCTTTACCTCTAACACTTATGGTTAAGTTTTTACAAAGTTTAAAATATGGTTATGTTTATCATATTGGTTTCTAGTGATATGAATACTCATTTATTACGGGTTCGGCTAAAAAGAGTTTCTAAAACTAATAGCATTTATGACTCATCCCATTAAATGTTACATAGGTAAATATATAAAAATTTAAAGACCCTATATTCCTAACTTACATTCTTTTGTTTTCAGAATTAGTGACTTCCCAGTCTCCTGTTATTTCTTAGTGGTGCTACTCTGCTCCGCTCATGTCAGAAGTAAAGAGGTAATGACAGATATCGAAGCTTTGTCTGGCAAACCGACTCATTGCACATACGAATATGCATACGATATGTATGGAGCATATTGCGCTGGCCTTCGACTAACGAAAGTACCAAGCCTGAGAAGTGGAATCGAGGTAAAAAACTAAAGAGATAATTCTTAATGATTGCATCCTTTTTCACAAACTTAAGGACATAATATTATAAATGATACTAAAACTATCTGTCCTACTGATCATGTATATTTTTTGTTTACAGATTCTAGATTTCAGCGACAACAAACTACAAGAACTTCATTCAGACACTTTGTCTAGTTACACCAGTATAAAGTTCCTGTACCTAGCAGAAAATCAAATCTACTCTATTGATGAAGATGCTCTCACATCATTTACAAGTCTACTAACATTAGATCTCTCGAATAACGTTATTTTACAACTACCTAACTCAATATTCCAATTACCATCTCTTCGTAAACTTTATTTAAAAGGAAATCCTCTTTTGCATCTGAGATTAAATGATTTAATGATAACGCGGCCGATAAAAGCTCCATTGGAGCTGCTAGACATATCTGATTGCAAAATAAAAGAGTTACCACAGTGGGGACCACTTCCTCAGTTGATTTTCTACAATATCTCCCATAATCCACTCACAACTTTAGATGCAGATCATTTTGCTGCGATGTGCAATTTAGCAAAAGTGGACTTGACTGAATCAATAAACGATTTTAAACTGTGCAATTTAAAACCAACAGTTTCTTGGTTTCAAGAAATAGGCGTTTTTTCCAGTTGCAAGACTATACTAAACTAAATTCAATTGGTAACTTTTAAACAATATTGAATTTCTAAATTTATTAATTATGACAGGATTAATAATTTCGAATAAATAATTTCTTGTTGCAGACTTTCAAAATTGTCCTCAAGTGAACAACTCGGTCATGTACAACGCAACATATCACCGATGCAAAGCAGATTATTTGGAGGTACACAAAATTTAAGTAACACTTTTCAATATTTTCTATTCCAACATAATGTGGTGGTTGTTTTTAGATTGGTATTTCGTAACGAAAATTTAATAATTTGCAGAATAAGCAGAATCACTTTTCTTTCATTGAGTCAAAACTATAGCAAATATTTTTAATATAATTGTACATAGTTCTATGCTGATACTTTACAGAAAATTAATTATTATAACAAATGTCAATACTTGTAGCATGCATTGCAGTAATTTATGGCGTGTATGGTTGTAGTAATACGAGTTTGGAAAACTGTCATGAGGCTATATTGTTAACAAATACATAAATAAGCAAATTACGATTGTTGAGTCTATAATTATCTATATGCCATAAGTAAGGAATTTATCGGCCTATTATATATTTCAGGTGCAAAATATCAAGGCATCCCGTCGCACTTGGCTAACGATCGGAGGTGGATTGGCAGGGTTCCTAGTTGGATTCATCCTCCTTCTATACATAATGCATCGCCACAACGTCTCACAAATCAAAAATGCATCAAAAGTGAAGAAAGTCAGACCGGCTGCTGATGGTGACAAACAAACAACAGCTATACTTCTTAACGATGTATCGCAATAAAATAAATTCCTGTTAAACTACGAGATCTGGAACTATGTGGGTATAGATAGATACTGCCGAATAGAATAAGTACTAGTTACTTAATTAGAACGTCTCGTATTCTCATTATTACAACTGCGGATTGTTTGTAACCTGTAGCCGTATGAAAATGATTTTGATCTTTAAAAATATACAACTAGACTGATAACACAGTAACGTAAAATTCATTGGCTTCATAATTTCGACGATAGGACCAATCTAATAGATAAATAGTACATATCTAGTAGTTTTGTCAAACATATATCTACTGGCTATCTAGTAGTTAAAGGTATCTACATAAGATATGTGGTGCAATTTTTTTGTTGATTATGATTTATTTAATATATTAAGAACTTTATTAAATTGGCTGCTAAACATAACAGCAATAAAAATCATAATTTTAAAATAGATGTACGTGACGAAATCTCCAGGTGTTTAAACGTATAGATGTTAAATAAAATTAGTTATTTATAATATTAATAAATAGGTATACAGGAAGTAATTAGTTGTAGCACAAAAATATTTGTATTTCAAGATGGGAATCATTACAGTATTTATATTAAGTTTGAGAAAAGTCTTGCAATTTTTTAACACAAATAATTTCACAAATAAGAGGCTTAAAAAGGCTGACTAAACTAATTTTAAAACAATTATTTATTTCTTCCCGTAAAACGTAATTTTTACATACAAAAAATTAAGATGTTTTTGTGTTAATATTTATAGAATAATGCTTTTGCCAAAGATAGTAATAAAATGCGAGCATGTATGAGTGTGCGGGCGATGGGTGTGCGAAGGTTGAATAATGAATGTAGTTGAGATTTCGGAACTAGTTTTCTTATATCAATATTATGTGTAAACGAAACTTTATGTAAAGCAATGCTTAGCCATTATTACTATTTTAACAACGTTATTAAAAATAATTTAAAATCACTGTGATAGGTAATAAAACTGTTTTAAATATTTTTATACAACTGTCATTTATTTATATATCCCTGAAAATTCCATAAAACGAGAACAAATTAAAATGCGTTCAAACTCATTAAAACAACGAATTATATTTAAATTAAATTAACAAACTGAACGAAGTTGTCATAAGCTAAAAATATGAAGGTAGAAAAAATGCTATTTGATTTTGTTAACATCTCCAAAGTGAAACAAATTACACAACTGAAATACATCAGTAAAAACTGTATTGAGTGAACACAGCAGTAGTTTCCTTTTCCGTTGGCACATTCAGATGTCCTCTTCTACTTTGTCTGCGTGGACATGAATGCCAGCTTCAGGGAAATTCCGTTGAATGTAATCCAAGCATTGGGGAGAGAGCCAAGTGCTTCAGGTGTCCTTCTTTTCACTATCATTCACGCCTTTAGACGTGCCCGGTATGTGTGTTTCCTTTTCCTTTGCAAGACGCTGTTTGCTAAACTTCCCCATGCCTGGTTGGTATATAACCAAACTTGGGCGATCCTGCGAATGGTACTTTTTGTTAATCCAGATAAGAAAATTTCATTAACATTTTAATGCTTCAATATGCCTACAATTAGCCAAATGCGAGTGAAATTATCCTTAAAAGAAAGGAGTCCGATGTCCCCGCGGTAAAAAATGTAAACTGTATTCACAGACCTTGTGGCAGAAATGTAACTCGGTATCTACATCATTTTGTATAAAATAAGTTCTCTAGTTCCCTAACATGTTAATGCAATGATTACGATGCGTACATGGTATTAAATTACATTTCGTATTTCGTTAATACCATGCAAGAAAACATGCTATAGCAGACGACAATCCGTTCGCGGTGTTTGTCACGGCGTAGCAGTGCGCCTGTACTTTACACAGTATAAATAAGGGGACCTATGGTGATCTGTGTAGGCATTATAAACCCAAATAACACTCGTAACATAAATTAAAGTGCCAGTGTCCATCTCAGGGACATGTTTGACTTTGCATACAGTTACTGCACCTATATGTCCAGTAGCAACATTGAACTCTCGCAAGTCGACATTTATAAAAATCCCTCGACAATAAAGTGACGTAAATTGCATTTAAGTTATTATTAACATTAAATCATGCATACCTTATTCCTAATTCTGCGTTCCGTGCGTTGGTCTGTACCTTCAAGGTTTTTTTCCTTCTCCTCAGAACCCTCTCTATCAGTAGATTTACTTCTGTCATCGAGAGATGTTTGTCTCTTCAGTGCGGTTCTTCTTTTACATTTACATCATTAGATTCCAGACTGCTTCTTCTGATTACAGCACCTGTCACATCATTCTCTACCTTGTCTCCAGAGTGATCTTTAGAATTTTCCTGATTCTTTGCTTCTTCAAATTTCATCTTTTTGTCCATTCCTTCTATTAATTTTGTCAGATCATCAGTTTTCACTTGCGGTAATTGTGTGAATGGTTTGATATCATCATTTAGTGTTTTCCCTTTACTCTCAGCTATAATTTTACTTACTGCAGATTGTCTTTCGGATTTAACAAATTCATTTTGTTTAATTCTTTCTTTTCTGGTGTCACTATATTTTTTACTTTTCAGTTCACGTGGAGATTCCTTTACTTTGTCTCTCTTGTCTCTTTTAAAAGCTTCCGATTCTTCCCCTTGATCATCGTTAATTGAACCATCTTTTCTGTCATTCTCAAGTCGCTTTTTCTTATCACCTAACACATTCAATCCTGTTTTGCGCTGTTCTCTATATGTTTTAGATTCAAAAACAGATCCATCTTGATTATTTGATTTTACGTGTTCATCTTTTGTCTCAATTTTTTCCTTTTCCCATTCTCTTGATTTAATCTTTTTGACTTCATTCTCTCCATTATCTTCTTCCTGGAAAATGTAAAATGATGTTACGTAAATAAACTCAATTTTAATATAAATTTGTTAATACTACATGATAACATGTCTTTATTGTGTTTGGCAACCCTGTTACGTCATCGTCTAATAGAAACTAAAACATGATTTTACTATGATACTCTCTACTTTAGTACACGACTCAATATTGTTAACTACTGTGACATTAACGCGCAAATAATACGCAAAAACCTTATCGCATGTATCGCCGCCACTTTTTTGACTGCCATCCTGGATTTCTTTTTTGTCACACAATTTTCCAGATGTCAGAGTAAAAGTGTTATGAGTTTTCATACACAACGCTGGAAAATGACTATCCCAGTCAGAATCATTTGTAACAAATTCGTCATTGTTGTGCAAACATTTAGATTCAATTCTCGATGAACTGTGAACTTTACTTTTATGGTATACTCTTTGTTCTCCAAACCAAAAATTATTATTACAGTATTCTTGTTTTTGTTCATGATATTCAGAACTATAATTAAAACTTTCATCTTCTGATAAATCACTGGATCTCTACAGAAATAGAACAAAGATAAGAGTTCACTAACTTGTTTATATTATTATAAACTATAAATAAGGCAATTATTCTGAATAATTATCAAAACATCATTAGGCAACAAATACATTGTATAATAACCCAATTCCCGGGTAAAACATAATTGTCTTAAGTTAACTTACTTTTATGGTGTCTTTGGTTTTTCTCTCGATTCTCATTTTCCTCTTATCGTTTTCGCGTCGCCTGCGCTCGTCTCTGCCGCGTTTGTCTTGCTTACGAGCCGCAAGGTATTCAAGCAATGGAGTTGATTGAACCTTTTGTCATTTGCTAAAATAAATGTGTTGTAATTAAACATAGTGTAATTCTCACGGACTCCTTGGTATGCTTATATTGTTCAACAATTATAAAATCAACAAAATAAATTAGATATTCTGTATCAGTGAGGGTTTAGCAACAGTAATAAAAAATGCCATATATGTCAATATTGCTGGGCAAATATGGGTAAATCTGGAAAAAATACTGTACAACTTGGGATAGAATTTTGTGGCTGATGAAGCATGCCCAATGCACAAGAAAGCAACTTAAAGAAAATATATATACAACCTAAAATTGTAAAAGTAGTCATTAATGTTTTCTACTTTACATAGTAACAGATTTTAAAATGCCAATTCATTAAATATGTAAGTCATATTATGCATATTATGCTAAATTACTATTTACAGTCCACAGAGGCAGCTTTACCTATTGTGCGGGGGGTGTGCTGCACACGGGCGCAGTTTTTGGGGCGCTGAGCGCCGCTTGCGACACTTTCAAAGAAACATGCGTCTCGCTCGCAACACTGGCGCTCTCAAACAACCTGCGCCCATGCTAAGGCCAGGCAGCGGCTTCTTAACCTTACACAATAACTTTTGATTTAATATAATCAAATTTATTAGATTGTCTCTTAGGGGCGCCAAGGAATTTCTTGCACACGGGCAGCACATGAGCTTGAGCCGCCTCTGACTGTCCATTTAAGTCTCTACCAATAAATTGTACATTAGAAAACTTTTTTGATAATATTTAATTGTATGTTGGCAAATCTTTTTATGACATTTAAATGACAAGATGAGCTAGATGCTCACCTATACGACCACCAATAAACAGCAACAACGCCATACATAACTTTGAAGAACAAAGTTTTGTGTGTAAATTCACTGCACTCATTCCTATGAGATATAAACTGGCCACAATGGCTTTCAAACTGGAACACAACTATGCATAAACACTGTAGCTTGGCAGTAAGAATGGAACTTGCAATAAAATCAACCACAACGGTTTCTCAACAAGACTACCTACACTTACCTCAAATAACGTCCTCATATTTTACATTATGAAACCATTATGCTCTTACATAATGATTATGGTAGTTTTTTATTACACAAAGTAACATTTTAAGATTAATTTACCATCATTGACAGGGTAAGCATACTCCAGTTTTGGTTGGTTCTCTGTCTCTGGTTCTTTAGTTAGGTTTTCCATAAATTCCTGGTAAATTGGGTCACTCTCTATGGTACCACATTTTGGATCCTTCTTCTTCTTCTTTTTAGGTATTCTTTGAAATGGGGCATATTCTACAATACCCACATACTCCACACCTGAAAAGGAAAACAGATCTTATTAGAAAACCATTTAATTTACTTGGAGTCTAAAACTGTTATTCTATACTGTTTCAGCCTTCATCCATTCTTGAATACAATCCTTTAAACAATGCTTCCTATAAGAATTCATACTCATTTGAGGACCACCATAGAAAATTCGAGAGTGGCAATTTTGCTCTCACAGAGTTCTATATCGGATCTAAATAAAATGCCATTCAAATACACAGGCAATAATTTGAGAAATCAGGACATTCCTCATCACATTTCTCCCATTATGTTTTTGATATTGTAAAGCACATTGTGATAATGCAAGTATCAAAATATATTGTTAGTGTAGCTGGGCATAGCAGTGTGATCATATACAAAATGTGTGGTTAGCATTACTGGATATTATGAAATATATATGATTGTAAATGTAGGCGAATGCACGCTGTACGCCGTTATTTAAGTATGAATCTATGTTCTCTTTTATTTGCTATCGCTAATTTTATTTTATGCCGCTCCAGGTTTAGTCAATTGATTTCATCTTATCCCATGTTAACGTGATGTGCGTGCATTAGCTTATATAACTATTGTGACTATGTACAAGAAAGACTTGGAAAAATACAAAGAAGTACTGAACAATTGATGACAAAAAAAGCCGAGGTACTTTCTGCCTTTCTTCTTCGGGTAGTCATCACTTAGGTAGCTAGTGAAAGGCTGGTAGGTTAGCTAGGCTAGGGCTCATGTCCTCACCGGTGAGGACTCGCTGACGCCGTCACCCTTCTATTTCCCCTACTTGCCAGCCCGAGCTGGTTACTCTTTGTACCTAGTCTTTTGTATAAACTTTATCCCTAATTTAAAATCTCCATAGTTATATAAGTGATTTTAATAGTTGTTTAGAAATAATAATTATTCTTATTCTTTGTTTTGACGTATCATAAGTGCAACTTTGTTCGCCTACGTGATAAATAAAGTATTTTATTTTATTTTATTTTATTTATGTCAAACAGTGGTTAGAGCTATATTTACATAACGCCTAAAATGGACAATGGAAAACTTTCCATTACTAAAATCTATGTAACCAACCTTTCATCTAAAAGACATATCCATCAAATTTATCTTTGAACAAGAAAATATCATCAACATTTACAAAGTTTATATAAGCTCTGGAGTAAAGGTTATTCCCCAGCGAAGGATCAGGTCTTGCAAAGTAAAATAGTCGTGTTCTGGTATAGGAGACACTTGTTCCATAAACGATTCCTCCGTCATGGTGGGCGGCAAACGCCTAAGGATTATCTAAAAGCATAATAGAAACGTGTCATCGGGCATGTATCAACAATCGCATGAATTCCAACTTCACAAAAGTAAATTTAGTCACTTTGATCAAAGGCCGTTGAGCCTTCGTCTTCCTGTCCTTGTTCTTATTGGCGAAAGCCTTGTTGCCTGAATCTGATTGCGAATCCTTGGCATCTTGGTCCTCAGTCATTGTGTTGTCTAAATTTGTTTGCGTTAGCTTGCTGAACAATCACTCAACATTATCAAAAAACCGTGTGTCGTGTGTAATTTTTTTGACATTTTGCATTTATGCAGTAGTGTTGAAGCCACAGATAAGGTATCATCGTAATAGGAAAAATACAAAATACTAGATGTTTATGTTGCAACCCTCTATTACAAAAAGTAGCAGCACCTCACAGTGAAACGTGCATCGACGTATAATACACAAATTACGAATTTCGGTTTATTATAAGAATTAGATTTCTGACCTTTAACATCCATAAAGGACGCGCAATGTGCCTACGCGAATAAAAAATTTGTCACTTTCCGTGACACAGTTACATTGAATGTACTACATATTATATATGCATAGATAAACTAGTGTGTGAATATTATAAACGCATCCCTACATATATATATTTTCAAAGCTTATCGCATTGTTATATATTATTATCTAAGTTTTGCATCTCTAATTTTGTCACAAGTATGTGTATAAAATATTATTATCAAAATACCAACTTCAGATATTAATTTCATACTAGGTTTAAGTTATACCTAGTATACTAAGTATAACAATTAACAACAGCAATTATTTCTTATCGAATTACGCTAATTTTTTTGCCATGTATCTTAAAAATTTATATCGATAAAATAAAGATATATAACTTCACCGAAGAAGGATGAATTAAAAATGATTTTTTAAAAATACCTGCTCACTTTGTTTTATGGAATAAGGTAGCTCCAGACCGTGACTCCAATCTCGAACACATTTTGTAGTAGATTGTAGTAGATAAGTAATTTAACCCCTCAGTTTAACCCCTTTCGCTATGTTTCGTGTTCTGTTGACATTTGTCAAATTTTAGGTTATATTTTCAAAGTACTCAGGACTAATTGTTTTGTATAAGATTTTCATGATTTTCGTAAATAGGTATCTAGTTTAATTTATAAAATGCCATTACATAATAATATGAAGTGTGTTAGAAACATACTGAAATACAATGGAATATTAAAACAACTTAAACACGGTCGTATTACATCAAACTCGCGTTATTTTTCTAATGCCAATGAAACCACCGATTCTGTAAATCCTCCAGAAGACACGACTAACAAGATAGGAGGATTCGCCAAAGCTTTTGAAAAACAATCCCAAATTATAGAGACACCGGAGAGTGAAGAAAAATACACATTTGCATCACTTTTGAGGAACTCTAACCTGATGGATGTAAGTACCTATATTAATAATTTATATTTAAAAAAATGTGTACATACTAATAAGTTTATTATATATTAAATGGAAGCGTAATTGTGCCATATAATTATAATTCTACTGTAATATTTATTGTAAGTAGTACAAAAATGTTTGTAGCAAATAATTAAAA